>NW_010545772.1:9630-65153 GCF_000687285.1 Phaethon lepturus
GGAAGCTTTAGAGTGGGTTGAGGCAAGCTGCTGCTGCGCGTCCAAGCGCGGTGCCGGGCGCTGCGCGTGCTCGACGCCTTGTAACCGTGACTTGCGGGAGCTGCGACAAACCCCGCGGTGTCGGCGCCGGGAGTGAGATTTCGCAGAATGGGAAGGCGTGATGCTGAAATCCCATTGCTACTGGTGGCAGCTCAGCTTCCCCCTTCGCTGACTTGAGCGGAGGTCTGGGTGGGGGTGCAGGCGTTATCCAAAGAAAACCGGTCTCGGAATGGTCTGATTCGTCATGTACGTCCAAAAAAACAGAGAAAGGGAACTTGGGGCTTTTGTTTTGTTGCCTATCTCTGTAGGCCCTGTATTTCTGGGTTGAGGTCCTTGTGACAGCGGCTGCTCGGAGCCAACGCTCTGTCTCAGTAAGTGGTCACTTTGCTATGCTATAAGGCTCTATTTCTTCAATTTTCTGCCTCTTTCTGTATTTCAAATCTTCCTCAGAGATTTATCTTTGTGACCGTCTGTTGTCTCTCCATGGTTTGGGCATATCTTCTTGCCTTGATCTTTCTTCATCCCTCCCAAATCTTGCATTGGCAAGCTTTGTCTAGCATAAAAAAAGTACAATACGGAGGTGATGATTAAAGGAGTCAACACTTGTCAAATGCAGACTGTGCTCGGGGCGAAGGCTTTTTCCCTGCCGATGCACTAAAACGCAGATAAACAGCGTCCAGCGATGCAAATATGTGTTTACTTTGTTAAAGTGCCACAATCCAGTGATTTCTTCAGGGTCTCTAGTTTCTGAAGTTTGACTGGTGCCGTGTCAGGTTTAGGAAGCTGCAGTTGCAAGTGGTTAACTGTGGTTTTGGTCAGGCTCTGTGTGTGTGTCCCCCCAGTCCGGTACTGCCTGTGTTGCACTTTCGTATAACTCCCGTGTACCCCCGCGGTGAGGAAGGTTCCCACCACCGACCCCCGTAACATCCCACACAGCCCTGCCGCAAAAGTACAAGTCCTCCTCTCTCAAATATGAATGTACGCGCAGGTTCAGCCTCTTGAGGAGCTTTTGGGAGCGGGGTGGGAGCGAGCCCGGGGTGGTGGGACAGGCTGCAGCATCCCTGGGTCCCCTCCAGGCTGCTGGGGATCCACACAAGGGAAGGAAAAGCACTGGGAGAGCTTTTGAGGATCTTGGGGAAATAAGCCATATATCGTCCGTACTGAAATACATTTTGGAAGACATCGGCAGTTAAAATAATTTACCCTAAGGGATGCCCCGTAAGCTTATTGTTTCGCTGCCCTCTGACTTGGCGTGCTGGTTTGTATTTGTGTCTGTTCTTTACTGCCCGGTTTTCTCCTGCACGCAACTGAAATTCAGCTTAAGGAACTGAGCATGTTGGATTTGAAAGTTTTGTTAATCAAAAACGCTCTCGCTCACACATTATTTCATGTCTTCAGTACCCCTGGTACGGGGAGAAAGGGGAGCTGTGCTGGTTTTAAAGGAAAAAAAGAATTTTTAAAAAGCTTAGCTCTTAAGCGTGTGAATTTTTATGGTTTTGTTGTGACGTTTTTCCTCTCATTTATTTTGAGGATATTGCTAAGATAATGGTGCAGAGATTCTGTTTTAGCTGTAAAGCTTCAGAAGGAAAACTTGTAATAGGAGAACCGCAAAAAAATGCTAATTTATTAGGCAACTCCCCAGACAGTTTGACAGCACTATTGTAAGCACTTTATTTTTTTTTTTTTAAACTGGCAACTACTAAGCTTCTTATTGGAGTGACCTGTAAAGGATGACTTCATACTTTGTAATATGAAAATATTAAGACACTCTAGGAGAGCTGGTCAAAATGCTGTTTTGCTTGAAACTTTTTTAATTCAAGGGCTCTCTCAAAACGACTTGTGTAGAAAGCTTTGCCTCTTTCTTTGAAACTTTAAATCCTTCCTTTTTTTTTTTTTTTTTAACCCCCAGGGTTACGTGTATAAATGAGAATATTACCGGCTAATGGGGCAGAACAATAAATATTCAGTCGGCAAATGTGGTTTCATCAAAGCCGGTTCAGAAACCCCTGTGTCTGGGGCAGAGGCAGACTTCTTGGGAGAAGGAGGTTTCAGAGGGGTTTTTGTGGACCTTGTCTTCTAGCTCTGGCTCCAGGATTGCAAGTAAATACGTTCTGCTAGTTAAACAGTTGTGCTCGCTGCACAAAAAAATGCCCTCCTCCATTAAATGAATCTCTCTGGCCAACACCTTCTGGACAAAGCATTTTTTCTGGTTCCGTCAACAGAAGAGCCTGCGGGTGGGTCTCACATTTCTCTTCTGGAGGCGGCGTTTCGCAGCCCAGCAGCCCGTAGCTCCCAAGTCAGCCGTGGGCTGGTGTTGGCCTTCCATGCGTTACCTCCGTCTCCTCTCCACGGCTGGGCTCGGTGGTTCTGCCAGCAGGGGACGGCTGGTTAAGACAGCGGCTGAGATTTGAGCCCAGGGAGTTAGGCCAGGGCTGCCAGAGCCGCCCATACTAACACAAGTGCCGCTGGTAGGTTACAGCTGGTTTGGGGTGGAGCAAAAGTTTGTGCCTGTGCAGTTAAGCGTGAAATAGGTAAATTCTGTGTATAATTACCCAAGGAAGAGTCTAGCATGAAGATGTGACCCGTGGAAATTGTAGCGCATCAGTGGCTGCCGGCAGATTCCCAGTAGGTATCCCTGGCACCCATGCCGGCATGAGAGGGTTCACGTCCCCTGCCTCCCCCCACCCTGCTCCTAAAAGCAGAGACACTGTCTGAGGGGATGCTTCTGCAAACGGGAACCTGAAGAAGCAAGGTTTGTTCAGAGACTTAGAGGAAGGTGACGGCAGAGGTGGGAACAAAATCCACATTTCCTGAGTTTGCTTCAGGAACCCACCTGAAAGACAGCTTGCTTATAAAGATGTGTTTCTTGGGTTGTTTTGTTGTGGGTTTTTCTTTTCCTGAAAACAAATGAGAAGCCTGAGAAAGTAAATGCTGGGATGTGTGTGGAGGGGGGAAGAAGGGGGTTAAAACCAGTGCAGATCAGAAGAAAGTTGGTGGCAGCGCTGGCTGTGGCTGTATTTCATACCCAGCCTTTCAGTTAAGGCCCAAACAATCCTACTAGAGTTGCTAAGTAAAAGCAAGGAGAGGTTTAAAAAAACTAGCCTAAAAACTTTTTGTCCAAAAGCAGACTCTGTTTTTTCCCATTTTCCTTCCCAGCAGCACCCATATCTTCCCAGTCTCTTTCCCATTTGCTCTCCCCCTGCAGGGGGGCAGGCTGCTTGCCCTCAGCATCGTTATTTGCACCCCCCACTTTTGTCTCAGTCCTTCTCTCAGAAATTCAGCCCAAAGGCAGTTAGGTACCCAGCACAGTGTGTTCCCTCTCCCACGAAGCTGCCATCGATTCGTGGCTCTTGCCACGACGTGCAGGGATAGCTGACTGGCGTTTCTCAGCTGGCTGGGAGGACCTTGCTCAGCTGTTTCTCAGAGCAGCTTTTTGGGATGGTGCCTCGGCAGCCATGGCTTCCATCTTCCTCTTCCAGCCGTGGTGGGCATCCGCTGTGGCCTCAAAGATGTCCATGCCCTGTGTCTCAGCAGCCGCCGGTGGGAAGAGTGGTTTGCAAAGGAGGTGCTGGCTGGCTTAAAGCTGGAGCCTTTAAACTTCACCCTGGGCATGCTGAAATGCCTGCTACTTCAATGTGCGCCCAGGCTGTGCTGGCTGGAGCACAACTCTTGGCTTCCTATTGCTGTTTCTTGGTGGCATCGCCTGCCCGGGGTTACCTGGGTTATCGGTGGTGTTTTCTTTCTCCTTCACAGCTCTGTAGCTGCAGCCTGCCCACGGTGGCCACAGCGGGCAGCTGCACATCCCCCAGCACCACAGCCAAACCTAAAACTCGGTCTTGTTGCCGTCACACAGGTCGTCGCTTTGCAGGGGTCGGGATTTAAGGAACTGGGGAGGTTTGTTGTCAGGTCCCCTGGCTCTCCCTAATGTCTTCACCGAAAAATCCTGTGTGAGGAGAAGTTGTGCCTTTGCTTGGGCACTGAGAGATGCCCGTGCGGGTTTTGTGGTGGGTTGTGTGGGACGAAAAGCTGGCCGACAGCCTTCACGTGCCTCTTTTGGGCTAAATGGTCTCTTAAATTTCAGTGAAGAGCTGCAAAAAAGTAGCAAGCTTTCAAGCAAAAGTATCAAGTAGCAAGTGAATCCTCTGCAAAGGAACAAAAAAGTCCCTGGAAAGGAAAATAAGCAGTAATTACGATAAAACATACTTTTTCATCACAGTAATAGTTTGACGCTGAAAGGCAGGGTGGCAGCATCATATAAAAGTGACTTCCCTGCTGCTGTTTCTTCATAGCGGCCAGTGTTTTGGAGACCTTTGCAATGCTATGCATGTTGCCTGCTTGGTTTCTGGAGGCTGGCATTCGTTTCCAGATACTTGGGACTCCTTGTGGGCTAGGCAGAAGTTGAATTTAGCTGCCCTGACAGCATGGCAGCAGATACGTCTGCTTATGGTGACTGCTGTCTGTATCTTGCTGCTCTTTCCTCAGTGTTGCTTTATGAGCATCCCTCCAGTTATCAGAGTGGACACCAGAGCCACAAAGAATTAGTCCTGATTTAAGAAAGCAGGCTGCGCAGAGGAAGCAGTAAATTTGCTGGGGAGGTGGCAGGAGAATAAAGGGGGGTGGGGAGGAAACCCCAAAACCTTGGATTAATAAAGAAAAGACTTCTGTCTTAATACTACTAAAAAAATGTAAGCTTTTACATTTTCATAGAGATCTTGCTACATTTGGCTCTCGTTTCAGCCTCAGTATGGTTAAAGAACAGTCAAAGTAAAAAGTAAGATTGTTTCCCAGCCTTGAAATGACAGGGACATAAGCTCTGTGTCCACAGGGAGGGAGGGCAGATCCTTTTGCTGTTGTCTTTGAGTTGGGGTTTTAATGACTACAGGGAAAAAAGGATTGTTAGAACAGCAGAAGAAAAATGATACAGCTAAGAGGAAATTATTTTTATTGCTAATACATTGGTGCTCATAATATTTAATTCTTTATAGCTTATAATGTCTTAATTCTTTACAGCTTATGCTTTATTTGCACATTCTTCCTTCCTCACCACTCTGCATGCTGTAGTGGTATACAGAGTCATATTTCAAAATTACTGCTCTTAAAAGTTCCTATTCAGTGGTTTTAGAATGAATAAAAATAATTGTCAAAGTAGCAGTGGTGCTTGGACTGGTCAGCGTATGGACACAGAGTGGTTCAGCTGCTGCACCCTCCCAGGCTCTCGCTTTTTACATCCTCCTTATCCCCCCTCCTTTCCACTGATAAGTTTTAAAAGTTTGCTCGAAATATTTTTTTCAGGGCTCTGTAGACGTATGTTTAATCAAAGTTCAGGACAGTCTTGGTCGATAGAGATTTACTTTTGTTTTTACCAGTGAAGCCAGATGAGGAGAGAGGAGGAACGTGGGAGCATTTGATGCCCCTGAAAACCATGTTGTGGCAAGAGTAGTTTTAAGGCAGCCTAAAAGTTGTCTGTATGACTGGAGGAAAAGGAGTCTTTAAGAGGAAGCTTTGCGGTATTTTAGACTTTTAGATCATTACTTATCTTTTTAGATAACTAATGGGGATTTAGTGTTTGTTTGCCGCGTGCTGGATGTCTGGTTTAGGGTAAGTGAACTGCTGTCAGTTCACTACGAGGAGCTGTGGAGGGGAGGCAACAAGCCTGGGCATCTGCATTATTTTGCCTTGCATCAGGTGCTAAAAGTCACTAAACGTACTGTGAGTCACAATATTTTTTCCCAATTTGACTCGCTTGCCCAGTTGTATTTTTACTTCAGCCTTTAGGCTTGAAAAAGCATGTGCATAATCAGTTCATTTTGTGTGGTCTAGGCTATAAAAATGCCCCCTCTGTTCTTTCCATATGAAAAACGTGTTTTTAATTTCGGGGAACTTATATAATTTTCTGTGCTTTCTTTTGTATCTCAGATTAAAAACAAATGCTCCCTTCCCCTAACTTTGCATGTTCCAATTACGGAGTTGTGAAAATAAGTCATCCTTCAGCTTTTGTTACTTTAAAACAGCTATCGGTGATGTCAGAGTCAATACTAAAAGCATTAAGAATGCTGGCAGAATGTAATGCAGCTGCAATCCAACATGATGTTGGAAATGGGGTTGAGAGCATAAAGGCTTTCCATATTCCCAGGGCGCACAACTGCTCGCGGCCTTGGCTTTGATCTCTTCAAAGGCTGCTGCCTCCTCCTAGATGGAGAGACTTGGCTGCCACTCGCTCGCATTGAAAAAAGGCAGAGGTCTCTATTCAGGCAGAAATCAATCACTGTGCAGAAACAATTATGTGTAATTCAACCATCATGAAAACAGGGCGAGATTATGGGTTTGTTACCTGAGTGACTGCGTGGAGACGGGGAGCAGTGGACGCGGGAGTCCTGCTGACATGCCACATCTTGATGACAATTATAGACACATGAATGATGTGGCGGGCGGGGGCGGCGAGATGACAAATGCTGGTCACGCTGTCCAGCAGAGCAGAAAATGAGGTTACAATTGGGAGATAATGTTTGCATATGTAACCATATTTCAGCAAGCTGGGCAACTTCAGGGAATAGCGGAGACGGGCGACGGTAAACAAAGTCGGTGACAAAGTCGGTGTGTGCCCTGGCTGTCGGCTTTCCGCGATACGGAAGCGCGTATGTGCAGTGGGAAACCTGGGTGCCGCACCCTGAAGAACGGGTTGTTTAAAACAGCCTAGCGGCATTTTTGGAGGGGAGAGGGAAGAATTGCCCGGGAAAAGGAGAAATCTGCTGAGTTTGGCCCTCAGAAGGCAGAGGAAGCAAACAAAAATCCTTCTCCGCCCCTCCGTGTCTCGGATGGCAGTGAGAGTTCGCTGTTTACGAACAGCACGGACGAGCACATTGCACATTTCCCGCCTTCCCCTCCCGGCGGGGATTTAGGCTTGCCTCGTGGTAGCGCATCTCTGAGCGAGAGCGTTTTTGGATTTGCATGATAACATTTTGGCTGCAGTAGGCTGTCGGTAGTGTGACGTGATGCTCAAAATATCTTCTGATGTATAATGGCCTCCTTTAATTGGGAACTTTTTTTTTCCCCTTCCCCTGAGTGGTGAGCAATAGCCGACTGTCTTTAAAAAGAGACCTGGCATGTGTAGTATCTGCCATGAGAATATTTATTTACAGTATTATTGCCTATAAAGTCTTAAAATAGTTTTCCTCCCAAAAAGGCAAAATAAAACACAGATGACTGATTATAAAACGGTATCCCTTCTCAGTTTGGTACACAGGACGAGCTTTACCTTTTATACTGCTCAGGCTTAGACATCAGAGGCGCAAGAAGCTGCTTTGAGTTACAGATCTTCAAACAATAAGTCAAAACAAAAAATCAATCCCTCCAGTCCCTGGGTGCAGTTAGCTAAAGATAAAAGAGAAAAATAAAGTTATGCTAAAGCAGATAGAGGAAAGGAACAGATATGCCAAGGAAACACAGAGGACAAGTGCAGAGTTGAAGTGGGCCTAGTGTGAGCCAACATCAATGAATTTTTATCTTATCAAAAAGTTTTAGGGTTGCCAGTTCTCTTCAAACTGGATCCACTCTGCTCCGGGGCTGCCTGAAGCGTTGTCTTCAATAAAAGTTGCTTCTCCCTACCCTCCGCACACCTCCCTCTCACTCCTAAATGTAATCACACACAGGGATTAGGCTGCCCCTCACTCAAGGTACGGAGTTTCACTGTAGACTTCAACAGCAAATTAAGGACTGTGATAATCCCTTCTTATTACAATTATGAACTGAGATTTCTTTTTATGTATTTGGTGAAAGATGCATAATCTCAAAAAAAGTGAAACCATTTCCTCCTGGTGATGTTCCCCCTCCCGTGTCCCAATAAATTTAAATTGCAAAGGAATTTTTTTAATAGATTAAGAAAAAAAAAGGAATTTTTTAACCCTTTTTCATAGCTGATTCGTGAAATTTTTAATGCCAGTTAACTCTCTTGATTGAATCAAGTACGTGGCTTAAACCTTAACCTGCAAAGAAGAGAGCATCACGCCCTGAAGTTGTGATATGCAAGCTAAAGTCCTCTGTGTCCCTCTTCAGGATCGACATCTCGAGCTGCAGTCGAACCAAAAAAGCCTTCTTTGGAAAGAGTTGGCTCTGAGTTGCTTCTGTTTCTGTTGCATCTTTAAAGGTGTTTATAATAGGGGCCAGTGCATGTGTTCAAGGAGCTCAAGGCGTCTGTCAGCATCCCTGGCTCAGGAGGGCCGGAACTGGTACCTGCCCATGGGCACACGAGAGGCAGACAGGAGCGGGTGTTGCTTCACTTAATAGCTACTCCAATAGCAGAAAACACATTTATCCAACCAAAAGTGATTAATAGATATGGATCTTACATTGTGTGCAAAAATACCTGGAATGCACTAATATTCGGAGGATTTGGGAAAGGCTAGTTGATGTATGCCTTCAGCCCAATAGCTGATGTCTCAGGGCGTGTTTCTGCAGTGCGGCATAATACCCATTTCATAGATGGGACAACAGAGCAGAAGAGGAAGAATAAAGGATTCAAGGTAATGCAGATGCAAGTAAGCTGAGGCAAGGGTGTCGATGTTCGGTCTTGCTCTTTGCTGAGAATTTGAGGTGGCGATTTCACACAGCTGCCTGGTAACCTGGGGCTGGCTCTTCCCACTTCAGGCTGCCTTTGCTGCTTTGAGAGAAACATAAGTCACGCTTTTCTGCGTAAACAATTGCATGAGCTGCTCCAGAGGTGTTTATGGGATTACGAACTGAACAGGAAAAGGGTTAGTGATTATAGATGTTACTATGGGATGTGGTATGGAAGATGTGGCCTACAATGTGAAAAAATGGTATCTCCAGTCTCTCATTTTGATAAGGTAGAAGTTACTGTAGGTAACTCTACTCAAAAGAAATGTTCAGCTAGTTATTGCCTTAAAAAAAAAAACCCTAAAAATCTGCAGCTTGATAATTATTCCCATTCATCTCTGGGTAGATTGCATCTTAAAGATAATTTTTTTTAATTGCTTTAATAGTTCTTCTTACGGTTGTCTTCTTTGAAGTGAAGAGCGGCATGGCATGATACCTCTCATCAGGAGCGGCTGCACAAGGGGCTGAGCTGAAGCTGGAGGCTGCCCAGCTACAGCTGGGTGGTGCGGGGCCGCTTTCATCCTTTACCAGTTTTGGTTTCCTCCGGTCCCAGCTGTAGGTGAAGACTTGTCAACAGTAATTGCCGGTCTCTCAAAAGAAATGTTTTATGTTTTGTGGAGGCAAAAACGGGCCAGGGCTTGGTACTCAAAATGCTGGGTATGTGACGTGCTGCTTAGTCACCGGTGTGGTTTTGCAGAAGTCGGTGGCAAGGAGACCAGTAGTCCTTGGGACAGCTGATGCAGAGCAAAGCTAGCTGAAAAATAATAAATCCTGCCCAGAGGAGGGGGGACACGCGAGGCATGTGGTGTGTTGTGATCTTTTATGTCCTTCCGGAAGGATGCTAAGTGCAAACTCCAAAACGTGAAGTGTTGAATCAGGATGAACTAGGAGCCTTACAGGGCTTAAACAACCCAGTGTGAAATGGGAAGTGCCGTAGCTGAACTTACAGGGTATTTTGCGTTTTCCGTGTTTGTTTGAGGTGCGTGGTGAATGGAAGCAAAGGACAGAGCAGAGGTGAGCGGGAGCTGCAGCGCTCTGCCTGTCCTCTCAGCCCCTCCTGCCCTAGGAAAGCAAGCCCCCCCTCGCCGCTTCGGGAAGCATCAGCCGTCTCCCTTTCCCCTTTCAAATACGTCAACTAAAGTATTGGAGATAAACATGTTGACTGGCCCGGTTCCTCTCAGCGTGGGGCTTTTCTGTCTTTGTCTTTTTTCATCTGGCCTAGCTGAGCATCCCAGCCGTAGCAGGGAATTGGTTGGGCCTGCGTCAGCTCACTGCGGTACAGAGACTCTGGTTGTTTCGGCTCTCCCAGTACAGCGTGCGGGGAATAAAACCAGCAGCCAGACGCTGTGTCAGGCTGGGATGGAGCAGGGACTAAAGGCAGAGCAAGGGCATGGTGGCGAAGAGCCGGCGCTCCGTCCTGTGGCCTCTAGGGAGCCCCTGGGAAGCCGGAGCTGGCGGGCCGGGCGCCATTTCTCAAAAGCGGCCTACTTCACCTCTATAACGTAAACGCCGATTTGCGGTCTCTTAGTAGGGAGGGAGCCGCCCAATAACGCCAGGATAACTTTCTTGCCAGCAACGCTTGTCGTTCAGGGCAGCATTTAACTTCGTCTAGCTGGGACGCTCGGGTTCCGCCGGTCGGCTTTGCAAAAGTGGCAGGCAACCTGAAGGCGCCAAACGATCTGTCGGACGCCCGTGGAAGGTAGCCCGTGTCTCTCTGGGAAAGGTAACCCTGGCTGGGTCCTCTTGCGAGCGGCACAGGCTCTGGGGGCTGCTCCTTGGCGTGAGCAGGGCCTTCCCAGAGCAGGCGGAGAGCGGGGCAGAGCCCTCCTCGGATGGGAGCGGGAGCGTGGGCAGCGCACGGGGAAAACTACGGAAACATGAAGCCGGTTGTGGGAGCGAGGAGGGACCGTCCTGACCTCCCGGTGGGCATGTTTCTGCCCCGTGCTCGCTCCGGCAGTGAGGAGCCCTGTGCGGACGCGCTGGCGCGGAGGTCTGCCCCGTTCGGCTTCTGTCCCGGTGGAGCCGAGCCTTAAATAACAGTGTTTGCAGAGCGCGTATTATGGAAATCAGACCAGTCATAACTTGACTGCTCTCAAATAATGCGCATCTCTTCAGAAGAGTGGCGGCTTAGTTTTTTTTGGCTGGAGGCAGAGACAAATTTGTGTGCGCAAGGCAGTGGCCTGTGTGGGGCAGCCGGGGGCCAAGCTGTGCCATTCCCAGCACTCGGGCTGTCCCGCTCCGGTGGGAGGGTTTCGCTCCTTCCTGTTCCTCCTGGTTCTCCCTGGGCCCCTGCCCCAGGAGACCGGCGGGCGTGTGGCAATGAGGAGGTTGCCGGTGCGGCCGTGCAGCTGCCGATTTGCATGTCTGCCTACGTCGGGCAACTTTCATGTCGCTCTGCTTTCCTCCCCGGGGCCGCCAGCCATCTCCCGCGTGCTTCTTCCCACGCCCCGGCAGGCGCTGCCCGGCACGTGCGCGCCACGACTCCTGCCTCCAGTGCCCCAAATCGGTGGGTCCAGCCCGGCAGGGTGGCTCAGCAGCACACGGTGGATTGGAAACCTGTGGCTGCCTTGCAGGGTTTTGCTTTTCTTTGTCCCGGCAGGTAGTCACGGGAAGCGCTGCTTCGTCATTAGCGCTTGCACAAGGTCACCTGAAAGAGTAATTCAGTTTTACAAACAAAGTCTTCATCTCGTTGTTGGAAACTTACTTTATTTTTTATGTTTCTTGCCTTTCTAACTCTCTGTCCGTTCACGTCGCCCTCTCTTCCAGAGGAGGTGTCGGCGTGGCGGGAGGAAGGCTGCCTCCTGCTCTCCCGTGGCAGCCTCATCAGCTGGACCTGGAGAAGTATTGAATTAGCTTTATTATGCTGCTGATTTGAAGTCATTACTGGTGTAAGCCGATGCAGTTCCATTATTGTTGATGGGATTGGGGCTCTTCATGTCACAGGTGAATTGGACTCAATTAACCGAAGCCGTGGTCTTAATTAGAAGCTTGGCTTTCAGTGTCTCCTCCCGGGTGCCGGAGGTGGGACAACCCCTCCTCTTGCCTTGCCAACCCACGGGGCTCTACGAGTCAACGAGGGAAGGTCCCACATCATCCCATGGGGATGGCATGGCATCCTCTCCTCCTCGTGCTGCGCATCCCCTTGGCTTTGCTCTGAGGGAGAGGAAAGCCAGCACGAGCCGTGGAAAGCGCAAAACCGCCCTTTGGGCTCGCCAGCACAGAGCCCGGTGCCTGTGTCATGTTGACTCCATCGTCTAAGTGGTCTGGCCGGTGGACAGGTGTTTTGCTCTTTACTTGGGAGACAGTTAGTCAAAGGTTTTGACAGATACTTGGCTCGACAAGCCAAGCAGGAGATTTTGTGTTTTCATTAGCTGACAAATTTTCAGTGGCCCTTATTAAATATTACTTCCTACAGCCATGCCTGGCTCTCCCGAGTGCCTGGATGAAGCAATGTGTCCGTAAGTGCTTCATGAAGAAAACAATGCCCATTATCCCACTTACACAGGTGGAAAAACCCTGTCACAGGGAGGGAAGCATCCACTGGTGGGACAGGCCAGCAGCACAGCTCCCAGGCAGGGTTCCACGTCCCACTCGGATGCTCTGGAGCAGGGACTGCTACCCAGCAGGCTTGCAAACGGTCTCCCGCAGCTTGCTTTCGCCTTTCCGCAAGAAAACACGGGTCTCCTGAGGCACGCCCGTGCTGGGTGCTGGCATGTGGGACCATCCCAAGGGCATGCCTGTCTGTCTCACCCCTGCTGCTGGAGGGGACGAGGGCCCTTCTGCAAGCGTGCATCCTCCTGCTAAATATAGCATCAGTGCGGGCTCTATTTTTAGCGTACATTTTAAGTGTTCTTTTCAGTGGGAGCCCTGCAGGATTTCGGCAGCAGACCCCACAGCTGGGCTTCCTGGGGCTTCGTGTCCATTCCGGGCCAGGAAGGATGTGCTGGGGACAGAGAGCTCACGTGGCGCTCGCCGGCAGCCCTGCGCGCTCGCTTGGGCGGCTGCTGCCAAACAGGCAGTGTAGCAGCTGATGGCTGCCTCCCGCTAATTCAGAGCTCCTTCCTCTGCTGGGCCACCGGGTTTTTTTGTCCTTTCTCTCCCCTCCAAAAGCTGGTATGAGCATGGCTGCTTGGAGACCTTTTCCCCCCTGCTCAGGTGTGGCCACTGTTGGCCAGTGTGCTCCGGAGTTAAGAGGGACTAAGCCATAAGCGTGAGCAAAGATTGGTTTAACCTGCAACCTCAAGTAAATCCCTTTCAGACCACTTCCCCCATTCAAGCTAGGGTTTGCTACCATCGCTGCTGCACCCCGTTGTGTGTCTGGCTGTGGACTGGCACTCCCTCTAGACGGCGAGGCGAGGGTGAGAAGATGAAGACTTGGGCAGCAGGGGAAGGCTCAGCATGCCGTGGTTTAGGCTTGTTGCATGGGACTGAACTGTTTTGAGCTGTTGCTGTAGATGCCCACCCACCCGGTTGTGCCACAGGCAGCAGCTTTCCTTGGGCCAAGCTGGAGTTCACACCCGCCAGCAGCCTGGGGGGGACCACCCCTCCCTGCTCCAGGGCTGTTTGGGAAAGGCTGCTTTTCCTGGTAGCCATCAGGAAGGATTCTGCAGTTCCTGAACGAGTGTCTGGGTGCAAGATAATGATGGGAGACCCACGCTTAGTGCCCCTGAGTTTGTGATGTGCAAAATATACTTGTAGCTGCGCATGCTGGCAGTACCGTCCTGCATGTGGCCCATGCCCCGGGGAGCCAGGGGAGAGAAAGGTGCTGCTATTTTTGTTCCAGTAGTGGTTTATGATGGTTGTTTCGTTGCCTAGATAGCTTACGGTGGGTGGCATTCACATCAGACGCTACCCCACACCCGAAAAACAGAAAACAAACAAAAGCTGAGATAAGCAGTACTTTAAGGAAGATCAAAAACTCGTCTGTGTTTCTTTCTTCTTGGGGGAACCTACGGTCCTACTGACAGATCAAATGCAGGTTGAGGTATGTATGCACAGGGCTCTCGGTGGGCCTGTTGTTCCCCTCTAAAAGTAGCAAATGAGCAGTATTACTGAGAGGATGTGACAACTCTGGTATGAATCACCCCATCAACACACAAAAAAAGTATTCTCTGAAAAGGTCGCTTCTGTCCCGATGTAGATGGTCAAACGTTGCCTCACCATGTTGTTGGGACAGTGCAGTATATGGTGGGAGACAGTAAAATGGCTGCTTTTCAGGTGGTAGTCGCACAAAATGCGCATCTTGCTACTTTATCTCCCTAACAAACTTGCTGTGGCGCGGCATTACTTTCTAAGACTGCTTTATTCTCATTTCAGCTTGGCTTTACTGGAGCAGCCCTGGCTTGTGCTCAACATACCACGCACCTATGTGTGTGTTTCCAGCCCTGTTACCTCAGCTGGGTTGAAACCCGATGGCTGAATAAAAAGTGTAACGTTGTTGAGCTGCGTTTTCTTGCTGAAGGTTTACGTGCATCTTCATTTCACTTGCATAACTCGCATACGTAGGGGCTACTCTCTGCTGCTATTGCTATGCAAGAAGTCAGCCTCTAAACTTAGCTCTGATCCCAGCCACCTTCCCCTGAAGATGCATAGCACTTCTTCTCACCGTCATTGCTGACAGGTGGGTTTTATTCAATTCACATCAAAGATCTCCTTTCAGTGCTCTTTGGTGCCCGTGTTTCTTTGGGTTTTACCCTCTGTGTCCCTCGGGTGGTGGCCCTTCTGCCTCGGCGGTGCAGGCAGCGGGGCCGGTGGGTGCCTGGCACGTATGACTGCAGGAGCTGCCACTGGTGTTTGGGAGGGCACAGCGCTGACTCTCCTCCGATCTAGGCAAAATCCCGTGCCAGCTGGGTAATGGGGAGAGATTAATGACTGCCTTGGAAGCCAGTTTTCCAGCATACTGGCCGGAGGGCAAGCATCATGATAGTTGTAGCAGCTGGTTTGGAGAGGAGGGAAACGAGGGGAAGATAAAATTGCACACCCAGAATGCCAGGGTAGCCTGTGTCCATGCTTTGATGTCTTCTCTCTCCACACCCTCCTGTGGGTTAAAAATGAAACTAGGCTGCATTTATAATGGGTGTGTGAATATCTGTATTTAGCTCCAGCGAGCAAGCTCCTGGACTGGATCCTTCTATGTGGAGAGATACAGTTTGGACAAACACAGGAAGGGGTATTTTCTGTGCCCTCATTGTGGGGATGGATGGACAGAGACAGACACGCACATCATCTCATTGATGCAGGCATCATAGCCTAACACATTCTGACACACATGTGCATGCTGGGTTATGAAAGGGGATGAAGGGAGATTAAACGTCCTTTTATTCCTCGTTAATGGTCCTGAAGGGTGTAGGTCAGAGTGGGGGTTCCCCCTGTCCTCCACTGGCACTGCTTCGGGCTGTGGGGAGACAGCCCTGTTAAGGTCTGCAGCGAGGACACGGGCACTGTGCAATAAGGAAATGTAGCTGCGGACCAGCCTCGAAATCTCTAAGACTGGTTTGCGCAACGGGGGAAGCGGAGGTGAGCATCCTCCTGGCAGTGCCTGTCGGTGGGGGCAGGAGCCGTCCTGACACCCTCGGGAAGGCCAGGATGAAAGACGGGGTTCCTCCAAAGCGGCAGGCGGGGTGCGCTCGTGAAGGCAGGTAGCTCGACGGAATTCAGTCTCCCTCCTGTTACTGTGCAACACTTCTGCATCCACTTCTGCATGGCACGCTTTAATCAGCAACCCTCCCCCCTTGGCCCCCAGGCCTCAAAATTCCACAAAACCCAATTAACAGAGATGAGAGAGCTCTAGCATGTATACATATGAAATTTCAGAAGGCTGAAAAAGAGACTCTTAATACCATAAAGCCTGCCCTACAGTAAAATTTGCATCTGAAATCTACATAGTTAACCCCCGTGAGGAAGACAGCATAGCTGAGCACAACTTTTTTTCCCCCCCAGAGGGGTAACTTATCCAGGTCTGCTCGGTTTGGCATCAGCCTGCCTGCAGCTGAGCAGTGCTGCCGAGCGAGCCCCGCGCCTCATCTACAACCTGCAGAGAGCACCGAGGGGTTGTAGCTCCAACTTTAGAGACCCTGCGGCCGTGGCCCGAACAAAACAAAACAGCCCTAGCCCTGAGAAGATCACACAGACTTCTCTAGGTTAGCAGCCGAAAACGGGCTGGGTGGACATGGTGCTCGCATAGACTCGTTAAAGGAAGTATTCAAGGCTGATCTAATTGTCACTTACAGATTCAGCACATTCAACCCAGGTGTTTCATGCTATACTAACCTACACCAGCTTGTTTAAATTGCCCATCGTTGAACTGTCCTGAGAAAGACACCCCCCCTTTAAAATAATTACAAACAAACAAACAACCCTCAGCAAATCTAGTCCTTTCTGTACAGGTTCAGTGTTCAGAGGGGAACTGAGGATAAAAGCTTTATTCCCCTTCTGTGCTTTTATCTATCTCTTTTGCTATCTTGCTTGTATAAGGTTCAAAATTTCTCCTCCTATTATCCTACTTACAGCTTAATCGTGTACTAATTGGAGACCCTACTTCTGTTGCTGTGCTCTTTTTTGAGTCTCTGTATGTGCATCTTCCATAAGAGCAATACGCAAGTAGCCTCTTTAAGAGCAATTAAGCAAGAGCTGAAAACTCTCACCTGAATGCTTTATGTGATTCCCCTAGTTGACAGTGATGGGTTTGGCTTTAAAGTGGCTGGTATCTGGGGAGGGCTGTGGTGGGGACTGGGCAGTGTGCTGGGAACACAGGTAAGTATTTCCCTGCAAAAACACGAGACCTCAAAGCTGCTTTTTTTATTACCTCCGGATTCTGCAAAGGGCTGGTTATCTCACGCTGCGAGCCAGCATGATCAAAGCCCCGGGAAAGGTCAGGCATTCCTCCAGGAGTGACACTCGGCTGCCGGCAGCACTCCTCCAGCCCATGGCTCCCACAGCCCAGGCTGCGGCACCACACTGAAATCCTTTATCTCGTTAACGAGTGAACCTACAGATTAGCCAGCCTGGCCTTGGCTTGATGTTGAGAGCGTGTAACACCTGACCTGGGTTTTCTGGAGAGGAAAGGTGGGTTTTTTTTAATTGAAAAAAAAAAAAAAAAAAAAAGTTGTGGGGGAGGCATTTCCTTCCTCTGACTTAATGCAAGAGAGCTTGATGCTGAGAAAAGCTGTGCTTCATCTTTGCTGCACCGAAGGAGCTGCTTTACTAATGTTTTCAGCTCCTAGTTTTGTGCAAGTGATACAAACGGTGAGTTCCAAAATGTGGGGCATGTGAGAAATTATCCTAAGTAACTTCCTGTGAGAGGATACTGTTTGCTCACTGTTTTGATGGACTGGTATTTAATTACTCACTTTGAGCTAGTTATCCCTCACGAGCAGCTTCTGCGTGGTCAGGGAGGTTTGGGGAGGGCAAGCGGAAGGAAGTGATGTTCAAGATGAGCAAATCCCGTCTCTGTTTCCGCACATTAGATGCTGCATTTTTGCATCTGTGCTAGTTCGGTGGCATGAGGGGCTGTAGCCCTTGCATTGGGGTGTTGTGGGTTCACCCCGTGGCTCTCGGTCCTGTCTCTGGCTGTGACTGGGGGCTGACCATCCTGAGCCTAGTTGATTGGCGTGATGTTTTTGTCAGTTTTGCCTTCAGGCATGGGTGCTGAAACTACATGAAAGGCAAGGGGGACGACTTCTGCCTGTGCTTTGCAGTGTGATAGCGTCTGGGCTGTGACCCAGCACCTGTGAGATGGTGGAAGCATGTTAACAGCCTGAAATGCGGGGTAATATTTTTTTTTTTTCAAATGAGGTTAAAGTATCCTTTTACTAGGTATAGGGTAAGAGTAAGAGAGACCTATACATGCTTTCTCTCCAGCAGCATGCAATACTTAGAGCAAGGGCACTTACTGCCATGAAAGGCAAAAATATTTTTTTTTTTTTTTTTTTTACAACAGAGCACTTGATTTCTTCTTTAAAGGTCTGAAGTAGATGCCCCTGATTCTATGTCCCAGCCTGTTTCTTGACTAAAGGGGGCAGTAAAAATTTACCTCATCCTCAAATAAATGTGGCGGACTGTGCAACTGGCTGTGGACAAGTGGCCTTTTGAGCCAACTGGAAATGTGTCTGTGTGTAGCATCCTCCGGGCCTGCAGCCAGAGCACCCGTCTCTGCTGCCCAACTTCCAGATGATCCTCAGATCCTAGAGTGTCAAGCTAAAAAGCATGCTTCCCTCTGCAGGGGAAAGGGGAGGGTCTGGTCCTGACCTCCGAAATACTGTGCTGGGAATGGGGAGGGAGCCTGCCGGTTCTGCTGGGACGGAGGGAGAGAAGAGGCGGAGGGGGAGGAATTTAAAAACTTAAGATTTTCTCCAGTGTGTGGTTGCAGACCTCGACCACATTCCTGGCTGGTAGCGGCAGCTGGAGGGGTTGCTGGGTGGGAATGTCACCAGCTGAATTTGCCCAGCCCGCCCCAAGTGCTGCAGCGGTTTTGGGGCTTACTGCCCCATGGCAGTGTGCATGCAACGGGCTGGTCTCGTGTGTCCACCCCAAAAAAGAAAGGGATTAGTGTTGCATTTGGGCATCTCTGGCACTCTCGACCATTCAACCTGTCAGCAATGGAGTGGGGAGAGGGGCTGAATGCTTCCCCAAGCTTTCCTGGCATGAGCTAATTTTTTGCCTGATAAATTGCTTAGCGGTGTTTTGCAGAGTCTAATGTGGCTGTATTTCTCCCAAGCGCAGCCTTTATTGCGATGAAAAGTACTGAGGAGGGATGCGGTTATGATAAGAAATTGTCCACCTTTACCCCCGCCACGCTTCGGGGCCGGGGGGGGGGAGGGTTGCACAGTCCACCTTTACCCCCGCCACGCTTCGGGGCCGGGGGGGGAGGTGATTGCACAGGCGAGTGTTAATTGCATGAAAAATCAAACTGTTGGTAATGACGGGGCGATGGGAAACTTCAGAAGAGCCTATTTAATGAAATCGAGCATAACTCTCATATAATGTTTGTTTGAGTTTAGTTGGATTGAAATATAATTGCAGGGTGACCCATTGCTACTAGCGGGGCTCTGTGTGCAGCCGTAAGCCCATCTGGAAGGGTGATTTACTGGAGGCTTGGGCAATCTGGCAATTTAGGCTCTCTTTTACGATGTTTAGACTTCTACCCGTGTTGTAAAGTGCAGCACAGGGTTTTTATGAGGATGTAGGTGCCTGCTGCACAAAACTTGGGTTGTGGGCTGGGTGTGTTTTTTTCCTTTTAAGAGTGATTTTTAAATTTTAAAGGGCAGCTCTTGAATTAGAAGGGGGGGAAAAAAAAATCAAGTCTAGCAGCAGGCAGAAATATCCTACGCAGGATTTAAAAGGCATCACGTGTGTTGTGCATACCAGCAGCCTTTTTTTTTTTTTTTAAGCCCTGTGGCCAACTGGGAGAAGGAGCATAGTAGTAACAGACCAAATTGAGTGGGGTGGGAAGGGGGAGCAGGTGACCCCCATGTTTCTCACCATGTACCCCCATCTCACTGGCTGCCCAAGGTGGGGCCACTGCAGCCGCTGGAAGAGCCTTCAGGTCAGTGCCCAGGATGGCCGTGTGCTTGCATGGGCAAGGCCTGAAAACTGAGGGAAACGCCTGATTTTGGGGAGCCTGAGGGTGCTGTGCAGTGCAGTAAAACGAGCCGAGCAGGGCTGGGGGGGTCCAGGCAGCTTCCCAGGGGTGATCGCAGGGTGGTGGGGCAGAGGATGGGTGGTGAGCGGGACTGGAGCGAAGCCAGAAGATGGACAATGCCACCAACGGGGGGAAAGATGCATTTTGGGTCCCAAGGACTCCCTGGGTCACGGGGGTGCCTTTCAGCAGGCATGGGCAGCTCTCAGAGGCTGATGTAGCCCTGAGGCTGACATAGGAGCATCCTCCCAGGGCTCCTTCGTTGGCTCTTCTCTGCAGCCGGAGGCAAGGCTTGCCCTTGAGGTTGCAGCATCTGCTTTTTTTGGGAGGGGGGAAAAAAAAAAATCTTAAGCTGCCCTGGGAGACAGAAGACTAATTACAGTACTCCCCTGACCGGAGTCCTCTCCCACTGGCAGCCTTGGGGCTGGGAGATGTCAGTCTCTCTTTTTTTTTTTTTTTTTTTTTTTTGGAACCTTCTGAGATGCCGACTGGCAAATGGGACTGAAAATACTGAGCATGTAGATTATGTGTTGGCAGCTTAGCATCCAGTGGTGTTTTGCGGTAGGTTCATTGGTCCTGTTTACACCAAGGGTCCAAATGAAACAGTCAACATCAATGGTTTGGGCCACAAAGTGTTTGCAGCCCTGTTCCTTTGAGCCTGTGCCTCGTTCGAGTCAGTCATCCTTTACTCGTCCTTAGCTGTGTGCTGTGATTTTTATATTTTTAGCTACATGTAAGTGTAATTTTAGAGCATGTTTTTGTGTCTTGTTGGCATGACGAACCCTTGTGGGACTGATCTATAAAATTAAGTTGGTTAGTAGCTTTTCAACACTCTTGTTTGTATTGAAATCATCCTGCACAATGTTGTAGAGAAATAATTCCTATTGTGACCTTCTACTGATGGTTCAAATAACCTGTCTAAGAGACATCCTGTTTCTGGAGGGCCCTATTGCTTTAGTTGCTGTTAAAATTGGTTTTGCCTTCTGTGGACCAGTGCTGCAGAAATGAAGTACTTGCAAATGCATTTTACCTCCAGATAAATGTTGCAGTTTGCATTTTCAATCCTAGTGAAGCTTGAGCAGACTGTTACTTTTGGCCTAATCATTTATACGTTTATAGGGATTTCTTTTCTTTTTTAGTCTAAAAATGAGTATTTTATTTTAAGCCTTTGGACCATCTTGCCCACATCCAATGATGGATGTGTAATGAGATGACTTTGTACCTCCACTAAATGGTTATATTGTTTGCACTGATGCATGCTGAGACTTGATGCATTAAATCTTTGGTCATTAGCAGATGCCATTAGCAGAAAAGTCCAAATCACTTAGAGCTGGGACTTAAGACTTTTCATTAAAATCTGAATTTGCATGTTATTGGATAAATCTGTTAATACGGTTTAGCTGGACTCAGGGAAGTTTTATGAAAACTTTTTCCAGTGCATACGCAGGGTCAGCAGTGCCGGGGAGCCTTGAATTTGGAGAAACTGGCCCCTTTGGTGCTTCCTTCGTATCCTGTCATATGCCGAGTGACCTGTCAATCCCACCCGGCCCTGCTTGCCCCCACCACCCTTAATGCCATGCCCCCAGCCCTGGCTGTTGGCGTTGTGCTTCACGCTGGGCCCGGGACTGCTCCTGTTCCGCCAGGAAATCCCCCTGAAGCAGGGTTTGGCCTCGGTGGCGCTTTCCCCCCCGGGAGCCTTTCGGCAGCAATGGCGTGGTGGGGAGCGGGGCTTGCCAAGGACCAGCTGCGGCGTCATCGATGGCGTCAAGTTTGTCACTCCTCTGTCTTCACAGCCTTTCCATCTCCTCCTCCTGCCCCCCCCCAAGTGTTTTTAGAAGGCGGATGAGGCAGGAACACTTCCAAAAACATCAGTCTGCTGCTACGCTGCTACGTTGGGTAGCATGGCTGGCACAAGCTCTCTGTTTGGCTAGAGGTATGCAGTTGCTGCCTGGTCAGCCTCTAAGTTGCAGATTCAGGCGTGGTGAACAGGGGTTTTTGGACACATGAAGGTGTGTCAGGTGCTGGCACAGGCGTCTGAGCCCTTGTCCTTACCTTCTATGAGACAGAGCTCAGATATCTTCCTGATGCATGCCATGCTCTCTCATTTCTTAATTAAGAACATTTCTATTCAGTGCATCTTAAAAATTGCTGCTCAAAGAGAAGTTGACCTATTTCTTAAGTCTTCTGGGCCTCTGATGGTCTTCATTATAGCATCTGGTGTTGAATGGGCTGTAACATAGACTTAATGTAAATACATTTAGTGGAGGTCTTATTTCAAGCACTTTGATCCACCGCCTGTGCGATGCCAAAAGGCATCTTCCTGTCACCAGGGTGCAGGACGGGGTTTTTCTCGGTTCCCCCCAGGAGCCTCGGTCGGTATCCTGTGGGACACGAGGAGGCCGATGAGGAAAAGTCATCCCATCCTGTGACGCACGTTGTCTGCCAGAACAGGAACGCCGGGCTTCAGAGGCTGCCGTCAGACCACCCGCTTTCACACAAAACTCGTGTGTTTATGTAGTAGGTGGCATTTTGTTTGCCTGAGCGGTTTCCATGCTTGATTTAAGTGGGTGCTCGAGGGTGCAGAGGAGTCCCTGGTTTGAATATTGGACTGAAGTGCATCCCTTTGCCCAGGAGGGGCACATTAGCTCATGAGTCTGAGTACCCCAGAGAAGATGCCAAAGTTGTCGTGAGCGGGGATGCTGATAACCTCGAGGCAAGAATAACAAGCTTGTATCTCTGCCTTAACGCAGCAGACAGCTCTGGTAACAGAAACCAGAGCAGTGTTGTCCCCAGGGAAGAACTAAAGACGGCATGAGAGGCAACACTCGGATGGACTCCAGCATCTTCCCCCCCTGCCCAAAGGTCCCATGCACTTAACGCCACTGCTGACCACCCTCCGGCAAGCAGCCAGGCTGTGGGCATCGGTTCCTCTGATGTCCCACGGGCTTCCTCTTTCTGGTTAGGGCAGCAGTCCTTATCCTTAGTCCTTACTAAGCAATTAGTAAGCCAGACCCCTGTGACTCAGAGGCTGGAGCTTGCGTTTATTAAAACATTGTGGTGCCTGTGTTCCCCTTGGCCAACAGAGACCAGAAGGAGCTCTGGGCAGATCAGGAAGTGATGGGGGAAAATGCCTTTTCAGCTGACAGGACTGGCTTATGTGTGGCAAGGATGTGCAAGGCGGGAGTGGGGATGCTGCACGGGGTAAAGGCTGGGGATCCATGGCCTGTGGGACATGTTCCCATCTGGGGAGTTAAGTATTTCCAGTGCTGGCGGTCCCACTTAGCAGGTTTTGGGACTGCTTAGTGACCCCTGGGGTCGGGTGTGATTTGATGCTGCAGTTCGCCGCTTGTTGGATACAGGCTTCTTGGTGCATGTATTTACATCAGGAAAAAGATGAACTGTTCGGGATGGGCAAGGTTAAAAGGACCAGCATGTGGGAAACGGGGCTTAAAATGAGCACTGGCTGGCAAATTGCGGAATGTTTAATTGGCAATTAATGGCTGTCAGAGAGGACACAGTGGTGAGTTTGGAGAATGAAATAAAAGGCTGCAAAATACTTTATCAGGGAAAGCCTTCCCTGCGAGCACGTGGCTTTGCTGGTGACCTGATGCCCTAGCAGTTGTTAGTGCGTATTTCTAAAACTAAGGAGCTGTGCAACACTAAGTATAACCGGTGTATATGTGAACTTGCGATATGTAAATAGAAATGGGCTTGTCCTCCCCTGATCGGAGCCTTGCAAGACCTGCCTGGCTCCTCGTGTGGTTCAGCAGCACTCCAGGTCCCCCGACAGCCTTCCTGAGCAGGCGAGAACAAACAAATTAAGAACTCACGGGAGAGAAGAAAACGAAGATAGCAGGGGATTTCTAATCAAGCTATTTTAATACTGGGTGTGCTTTAATCACTTACTTAATGGCAGTGCTTAATGAACACTTGAAATAAAACATGTTTCTGTCAGAGATTCAACACCCGTGTTTTTAAAACTGTCTTGAGGGAACTCAAATGTTTATTACAACTTTTCAGCAAAACCCCATCGCAGTTGTGCTATATTAATTTCCAGGATTGAAGCGGGGGGTGGGGAAGCCTGGCAAAAGACAAGAATGTAGACAAGCCATTAGTGCGGTAGTTTCTCACTAACATCACAATTAACCTGAATCCGGTTACTGATTGTAATCCGTCTAGATAGGTGCTTATCCCAGGCTTTATCAAATCGCATTTACTCTTTTTTTTTTTCTTTGCAATGTTCCCCTGGCTGTGTACTAAAGTTCTTACTGTACACCCACCCTTTGGGCGTCAGGCAGAGCAGTTTGCTCTGACTCCTCTTGCCTGTCCTCCTACACTGCCTGCATTTCCAGCCGTGACACCCCCTTTGCTTCGGGTGCTGATCTCTGTGCCCGCAGACCACAGCACGGCACCGTCAGCCGTGAAGCTGCCTTTCCCATGCATTGCAGCCCCAGCCGCTTGCTGCTGGGCTTCCCAAAAAGGAAGGTGGTCTGGGTGGCTGGAAAATGGGCACAAACTTTTCCTGCTCCCAAATAACCACGGGAAGCTCTAGCGGGGATCCTGGGTACCTTCTTTGGCCACTGATGCGCTGGCACCTTCTTCTCCCCATCTCCCGGGGGTCTTCTGGGATGCTGGGGCTCTGCGGTCGCCTGATGCATGGTGTCCTGGGAAGGGGGGGAAGCCTTCAATGACTGACTTAAAGTAACTTTCTTGTTTTCCCCTTAATCACCTGGTGAAGCGATGACATACAGGACGTGAGGAAAAGGGGGACCAGGAGGACTTTTTTTCTGACCTTGGCTAGCCATCAGTTTACCCCCTGAACCGAAATCGCACGTTTCTAGTTTTTCTCTGACTGTTAGCAGTTGCAAAGCCGTAAAGCTTCACGTCGGAGTGGATGCAACATTTCACTTTGCCTCCATACCACGGCAAGTCCCTGGGGTGTCACCCCTGCTGTTTGTAGGCACAAAAGGTCAGTGAGATAAATGGCCTCCCATTGCCAAGTTGTGAAGCAGGGTAAAAAGACTGCGCCTTTTTTATTTGGCTTGCATAAATCACTATATTCCTAAGCCCCCGTTTCCTGTGAGCGGTGTGTGCTGGTGGGTGTGCTTTCCCACCCTGGCTCACTTTAGTGTCAGCTGAGGCTAAAAGTAAGGCCACAAATCCATCCCCCCATATCTGCTATGTCATTTTTCTCAATCGTACCATCTTAACGATTGGAGAAGGTTTTGAAAATTAAGCATAAGATGATCTCTGTGTCAAGAGCGTAGAAGGAGGTTGGCTTTGGACGTAAAACTGTCTGCTCTAAATAAATGGTTTGGGGGTGGGAAGGGAGTAACCTGAGCTTTCTCTTTAGCAAGCTTGCTGCGTCTCTGCAAAGTTGTCTGTGGAAAGGGATTGTATGATGGCTTCCAGGGAGGTGGCAAATTGTAATTGCAATTATTGCTGGTGTTGATGAGCTTGTTTCATCTATTGGTAACTACTTTTGGCCGGAACACCTTACTCTTACCTTCTCTCCTTCTTGGTCTGGTCCCCCTGTGCTAAAGCTTGTTCATGATGAACCAGGACATGGGCCTAGTTTTGACATTGCTCCAAAACTACATTCTTCTCGGTCTTGCATTTTTATTGCCACAGCTGGTTAGCAAAGGCATAAATGCAGGGTTAGTACAGCCATTAAAATGCTATCGCTATTTCGAGAGGACAACTGAAACTGATGTCTTCTGGGTTTGCTAGAATCTTCTGCCTAAGAGTGGTTTCAGGGCTCTAGAAACTAGAAGTTAAGCTAGTTAAAAAGTGAAAAAAAAAAAAGTGGATTTTTCTTGTCCCTTCAGGTCAAGGTATCCTCAAATCCTCCAAGTCATTGGTCTTTTTATTTTGCTGTACTGCTGTAGCAATAGTGAAAGGGTTTGGGGTTGGGTTTTTTTGGAGGAGCTGTTGTTTTTTTGCCCCTGAACTTAACATTTGTTGTCAAAAGCTTGAAGCCATGTTTTTTTTGAAAGGACCCGCTCGTTTTTGTTCGTATTTTTTTTTGTAATTGGCTTATTTTAGTCTGAATTGAGAAGACCATCTGCTAGTGCCTGTACCCAATGCACAACTTCTTGACAGGAGAGGAAGAGTAGACAGGCTGGGGCCTTTTTTGGCTTTTTAGAAGCAGGAAATGTTTAAGGAAGGTTAAGGAAGTTTAAGAAAGAGAAAAAAACAAAACAACCCAGCACCTCTTTTGGGTGTTGACCCAGGAACACTTGGGTCTTGCGCGTACGGGCGCGCTTGCTCGCAGCTCTCCGCGAGCCTCCCTGCCCATCTGCGACCTCCTTTGTAGATGCGCGGCCTTTGAAGGGTCATTAATTTAATATCTTTCCCTGCACAGCAGCTGGAACAAATGGTCGCCCCAGCTCCAGCGAGCGCTCCCAGACACCCGCCTCGCCCGGCGCTGACCTACAGGCATTTTTGCGGTGGCTGTCTTGAGCTTTTTATAGTTTTTGCACACGTGTTGCATATAGGACACCGTGCAGGTGCGGGCCTTTGCTGAAGTGTTAGCTAGCCGTTCGGTGAGGGCTTGGGTTTGGGGTCTTCTTCTGGCAGTTTTGCTTTTCAAAAGTCAGGGGAAGCTTCCTGGGTTCAGGCTGAATCCGAGGGGCAGCATTTTGCCGTTGGCTCACTGGGGGTGCATCTGAACTCCCTCGGAGTGTACCCCGCGGGTGGGAGGACAGCGCCCATTCAAAATGGCGAGTAACGCCGCCCCGTTAGCGTGCTTGCGGAGGAGCTCCGCCGCCGGTGAGAGGATTTCTTCCCCACCCCCGATGGGTGATCCCTTCGCCATTAATCTTTAATGTTCATAACGGGTTAGGACACCTGCGTGCCTTAAAGCATAACACAAGGTCTTCAGGCTTGTAAGTCACAGGTCCTCATTTTTTAAGTTTGTTTTTTCCAAATTGCAGATCTTGAGCTAGGCTGCGGGTTCAATTTCCTTTACTTTCCAGGGCACGTGAAGAAGCTTAGGCCCAGAGGTTAAGGAAGGGGACTAAACTGGTGTGGTGCGGTGTGGTAGTACACCACGTACGCTGCATCAGAGCTGTGTTAGCAACCGTTTTGACAAGCATCTAACCTCTTCAGATTGTCTTGGAAATGAGAATCGCAGCCTCAGCTGCTTTAGGGTGTTTCTAGAAGCTGCTTGGGTAGCAACCTGTGCCAAAACACGGCATTTTGGTGGGTGGATGAAGTGTAACTTCTGTACTAAAATATTGAAGAACCTCATGCAGGACAACGGCTAGTTACGTCATTGTCTCATCAAAGGCGTGTGGACTGATAGGGCTTTGCAGGAGGAGATTTTTAAGGTGGTGTTGGGAAGAAAAGGTGCTCCACGAACTGTGCCTGTGTTAGACGTAAATGTCGTCAGCGTTCCAGGGAGAGCCACGGTGGTTGCTGGCTTGGTTAGCGGGGGCTGAGCCAAGCGTGGGGGACCCAGTGCGCCCTACGTGGAGATCACGTTCACCCAGATCAGTGGTCCTGGGGTTCAGGTCTCTGTCAGCCCCTCACTGGTTCCGCAGCTGTGTGCACCGTCTCTGGAGGATTTGGGGAGACGAATGTAGTGGGGATGGCGTGTTTGTGGGAGGAGGAGGAGGCGGCCTATGGGCAAAGAAAATGGGCTGCAGCAGGAGGAGTCTAACGAGCACCATACCGTACCTCAGCGTGAGGTGGGATTTTGGCTGTGTCACTCAGCCCTGAGAAGCCTCTGGGGTGGTAATGCCTGCCGTCAGCAGTAGGCGTTGGAAGGGGCTTCGGCAGCGTCCCCCACCCAGATATCCCCAACGGCAAAGGGTGCAGGACAGCGCGCGTGGGGTCAACCCGCGGTGGGAGGGTGGAGAGGGGGGCGAGAGGGGCATCCGGGCCTGTGTACGAAATCTTGCTCTCCTGCCCTGAACCCTCTCTGAGAGGAGGGCCCAGGTAACCCATCTGGGTTGACTTGTAGGGCAGGTGCCGTAGCAGAACCGATTTAGTCCACAGGACTTTTGGAAAATACGTCGTCGGGCCTTTCTCATCCTGGTTTCACTCTGCAACGTGTCACCCTGTGTTTTCTCCCCGTGTCGATCACTGCGGTCGTCTCAGTGGGACCAAGCCTGTGCCCACGGAGCCCCCAGCCAGTGGCGCATCTGGGTGCCCAGCAGGATTTAGGTGGCCAGAGCTCCTTGGGTCCTCCCAAAGTGACATGGGGCAGGCAGGCTGGAGAGCTTTTTATTATTGCTATTATTTATTGTTACTTTTTTTTCATGTTTCTGGCTCTGCAAGACCCCCAAATGCTCTTAATGGCAATACAGCCCGTTTATATGTTAATTTTAAGCCCACTGACAGGCGGTTTGCTTTTCTCCTCACTTCTCACGGTTCCTTCACCCGTTGAAAGCCGCTGCCGTGGGCTTAGGGGATAAGGTGCCGAGAATTAGAAAATAAAATACAATCTGTGGGATGCTGGAGAGCGAGGGGGTACGGGGATTGGCTTGCTCGAAGTACAAATGGGTGATTTCTAAAAGCAAGTAACCCTGATACCAGCGGCATGCATGACAATTACATCTAGCATAATACAAAATGTTAATTACTAAATTTTGAGAAATTAATGCTGATTAGCAGCTGTGTATGTGACCTAAATACATCTATTGCTTGATCTTTATTCATAATGTACAGTTTATTGTTGATAAAGTAATTGCTGAATGGTGGGCTGGCCCACAAGTCTTGTAGCTAAAGACTGTGGCTTGATTTGTAAAGCATCTGAAATTTGTTAGCATCTGTTTTTTGTTGAATTTATACAGGCAGGGAAGATGAATAGCAGTCTGAGCTATCCCCTTTAAAACTCAACTCATATATATTATTGAGAATGCATATTGCTTTTATTGTTTGGTCACAAAAATGGACCTAATGCTCGTTGGCTTTAAAACACCTACTAGTGCTGCTTTCTCTCTCCATCTTGCAAAATATAAGACAAGGCCGAAGCTTAAATTAAAATCCTCAGGTTCTTATCTCTTTCCCACAGGAAAGCAAATCTGTGTTGAAAACCGTAAAATTAAGAGGAGAGCAAGGATAGCATAATTTAGCAAAAATTCATGGCACCAGATTCTGAGCTATATGACTGGAGGGATAGGTCAGACATTAAGAAGATACAGCCTGCTAATGCAAGTTCCTTAAGGTGGTGCTCTGGAAACAAGGCAAGCAGAAAATGCTGCATTGGTTCCCATTTACTCCCTTTCCTCTGCTCCCACCGGCCTTAACGATAAATTGGGTTGTCCATTTTATAACCCTTCTGCTTCCAGAAGTCCAAAGAAATCCTGGGTTTGTACTTGGAGTATTGTCCTAACATCTGTTTGTGCTGGGACTTCAATAGTGAACTTGAAATTAATTTCATTGGGCTCTTAAATTTTTTTTTCTTAATTCCTTATATTTGACAGGCTGTCCCTGCTGAGTTTTATTAGTGTTTCTGTCTGAAGGACAGCTTTTTTTGCCCTATTTTTTTACTTTTATTAAAAATGTGCTTGTGATGTAATTATTTTTGCTAAGGGGCAGGGTAGAGTGGCAGGGTACAGATGAGCCTGTTGCACGCCGGCATCATCGCTATGTCTCATCCCGCCATGGGAAGAGCAACTTGTTGTTTCAAGCAGCTTTAATACGGCAGCATTTTGTCGGGACGAGTGAGTCCCGTTGTCTTGCAGCCTTGATCCAAGAGCGTGATTTTTGGGCAGCGTCATGACGAGCGCTCCCTCCCCTACGCCTCTGCCGGAAGCACTGATGGGAAGCCTGTGTCTTGGCCTACATGGGCATCGCTTCATGGCACTCATTTCAGGACCCTCTCGGGTGTTTGTAGCACTTTGATTTCTCCTTGGCGTGATGCAGCAAGGGGCCTCCCAGCCATCCCCGGGTGGTCAGCGGGTCTCCTCCCTAACTGACCCCTCTGAGAGGCTGCTGCCAACCCCGTATATAAGAAATCAGGCTTTTAAGGGTGGCTTTTCAGTTACCTGCTACACAGACCAGCAGGTTTCAACTGGAGTTTGTAGAATTGCCAGGGCAAAAGCCTACCGTACCCTCTGGCAATGCCAGGGGCTTGTCCCCGCTGCGCCGTGCCGCATTCGCACAGGACAGCGGTGGAGAGGAGGAGTGAAAGCGATGAAGCTCGTGTTGCTCTTAAGGCTGGAGATGTGGCAAACTTGCACTTGAAACCTTTTTTTAAAGTGCTGAGGCTGTAACTGAAGGGTGCTGTCTCTGCCGTCCTTTGGTTACAGCCCTTGCCTGCCTGGCGTGCTGCTTCTCCTGCCTTGTGGTTCTCCAGCCGCCGCTTCCCCAGCCCCTCTCCCGAAACGCCTTTCCTCCTGTTCCCAGCCCCACCTGTTTCCATGTGTTTCCTCAACGCCCATATACCTCCTTGGGTGCCAGTGGTTCGAGGATGCTGATTCTGGCAGCAAACCTGGTTGCCATCCACCAGTTTGTGTCTGTCCATCCGTTCCGCCCCCACCCTGCTTCAGTAATACAAATGTGTAAAAATTGCATTTTAGAAGTGTCCTTTTTTAATTCAGAAGCCCCACCTCGCTAACACTGTTTAATTTAATTTTTTTTCTTCTCTTGCAGTCAAACAAGGTGCCAGTGGTACAGCCTTCTCATGCGGTTCACCCCCTCACCCCTCTTATCACCTACAGCGATGAGCACTTTTCCCCAGGGTCACACCCATCTCACATCCCCTCTGACGTCAGCTCCAAACAAGGTGAGCCCATCCCCTCCTGGGGCAGTGGGGATGCAGATCGGTCCCAGTGCCTCCCACACTGCTGATAGGGCTTTATTTGTAATATTTTAGAGGGAGGGTTCCAGGCGTGCATGCCCGCTTTCAGAGATGGTAATTCTGCCATGATGCTGATATTTAACTTGGCTGTTTAAATCTTTGTGCTCGTCCTAATGTGATAATTCAGGCTTGGTTTACTTGTCAAAGATCTTTTAAAATCTCAATAAGCAGCAGCCAGCCCTCACCACCCCCTGCGGTGCCCAAGGCTTGCAGCGTGCAGCTGTGGAAACGGCAATCATCCCTCACCTGCCCGAAAACGGGCGAAGAGTACTTCAGTAGTGGTGTCATTGAAACCTTTTCTTTCTCCCTTTTACTCAAAACTGTATTTTATGTCCTTGTATTCTGGCTGTCCAAATTCTTCCATATGTCAGTTGGTATAACTGAAGCGTAGCCCATAAAATACACTTTTGAGCCCGCACAATTTAAGGCTTTGCAAACATGACATTTTTTTAACCTTCTCATGCCTGCTGCCTTCTGCAGGTAGCATTGTTTTAGATGTCCAAGTAATACCCCTAGGCCTCCTTAAAAGAAGTCCCCCAGATCCTCATCTGGGAGCGCCAGACCAGCCCCACTCTGGGTTAGTTAGCAGGCCCCCGGGGAAGCGCCAACAAGCTCCGAGCTGCCGAGCTCAGGCTGCACCAAGAGCTCCTGCCCAGCACCCCAGCCCCAGGGAAGTGCCAACAAGCTCCGAGCTGCCGAGCTCAGGCTGCACCAAGAGCTCCTGCCCAGCACCCCAGCGAACCCAGGGGTTTCCTGGGGAGGGTGTGCTTGCTTGCATTGGGATGCAGGAGCTGGGAGGGGTGTGATGGTGGTTGGGGGGGTGCAAGGGGAGGACTGACCCCTGTCAGCACGGATCTGAGCTGGGGTTTGGGTAAGCACCCGAGGAGGAGGTGGTAGGAGAGCTGGTGGCGAGGAGGGAAGGAGAGGGAGCAGAGGGTTTATGAAGGTGTTCGCTGTAGTCAGGATGTCTGTGTGCCGGACTGGTCCTTGCAGGGTGCCTCTCCCTGCCTCTCTCAGCACTTACTTGTCCCACCACGTGGTGGGACATTTAGCTGACAAGATCATGAAGCTCTGCTTTGTCTGGGCACACATCCATATGCACAGCTGTCCCATTTATCTGGAGAGGTGTCTAGCCACCATTGTGCAGGGAGAGAGACTTTTTTTAGTTGTGACTTTCCCCAAATGCCTAGTTTTTGTTTTGGCCTTGCTACGTAGATAATAACATGGGCTACATCCAGAAAATACCATGGCCTTGTGGCTCTGTGTTTTTTGCTGTTTGTTAATTGGTTGGCTGGTTGTGTGTTTTGTTGTTTTTTTTTTTTTAGGAAGGGAGAATACAAAAAGCACTCTGCCTGGAAAGCCTGGGCTGTAAATACACGTATAGTATCATTTTCAGAGTTGGAAGAGGCAAATGGAGACCTCCTGTCCTCATTTGTCTTTCTCCTTTGCATTGGTGCCCAGGAGAAGGATGTTCACGCTCGTTCTTTGAAATCCCAGGGGTGCTGTGTGTCAGAGAACAGGATTTACACCTCTTGCACAGGCTGGCTGTGATGGCTGGGGCATACCGTGCTCCTGCAGTTTGTGAGCTCGAGATTTTCACTTACTGCATGATGGGTTTGCCCTCCTGCGCCCTAGTTCTTTGCCTTGACCCCTGGTTTGTTTTTGTAGTTGTCTGCTGCAGACTCAAGCTGAACAACATCCGGTTTGTTGTTTCTGCTGCCCGTTGTCCCCTCTCCCTCTTCATGCCCTCTCCCCTGTCCAGCCCCAGTGTGTTGCACCACTCACGTCCCTGAGCTCAAGCATAGAGACGGGCTCTGCCGGAGGGCGGCCAGGGGCATCTCTGGTGCAGAGCTCATGCCCCTCCGGTGTTCATGAATGGCCTCTCAGTCCCTCTGCTCTGCTCAGCATCTGGCAAAGATGGGGACGCAGGCTGGAGACTTCTGGTTTTGGCTGTGACGGTCTCCTTGATGTGTGTGGTCTTTCCATACTCCCCGTTTCGGTGCCGCTGGCATGTGGGAACAGCCCCAATGAAGTGGCCAATGAAGTTGCTGGAAAGAAAGGATTCCCCCCCCCTCCTCAGGTCCTCTGCCAAATGCCTCTGACCATTGTTTCTGTCCTCGCCTCCCACTGTGGGTCTGGAGTGAGGCACTGCCCTGGCACCCCAGCCCTGATCCCAGGGTGCCCTCCTCCCACCAAAATCCCCTGACGAGGGTGTCCACAGCAGCTTGCCTGCAGCACTGCCTCTTGCACCCCAGGCACTTTGGGATGGACACGCAGCCACCGCCTTTCTAAAGGCAGTCATTTCTTTCTTCCTTTTTTTTTTTTTTTTTCCTTAACCCTCTCATGAGCAAGATCTTGCTTTGCAGAGCACTGGCTGTGCGGTAGCTGTGTATGTTCCTGCTGGGCATTAGGTAGCTGACAGTAAGTGGCCACAAGTTTTGCACTAGTGATAACCCCTGTGCGTTAGTGCAGAAAGAGCAGCGTCATCCTATGGGTCAGAAACGCGGGTTTTGGGGAAGGAACAACCCAGCTCCTTATGTAGAAGGGGTCTCGGTCTGGCAGGGGTAAGGTTGTGTCATCACTCTCAGGAGCATCAGCCATCACCAGAGATGAGAATGACAGGCTGGGATTGTCTTTCACCTTTTTCTTCTTTTTTTTAAAACCTGCTCTAAAAAAGCATTCCCTTTCACATAACTTTCACATAAGAACCCTGGGATATATAATGTGTTCCCTCTCCTGTCAGCCACCAGCTGTTGTACACCTTTGAAAAGACAACTGGCCAAAAATATGCTCCTCAGGTTGTAGTCCCAAGGCTGAGAATTTAGCTTTTTTGAGACAGTAACACCACCAGTATTTTCCATCCTTTCCTGTGTGCAGTCTCGAAAGATACTCTTCAAATCTTATAATTAAATTCAGAAGATTTAAATACAAACTAGGGGGGGAAATAAATCAGTAGCATCAATCTATAAACCAAGTCTCAAGGTAGCACACGCTCAGTCTTGGACCTTTGGAGTGTCACCACATAAATATTTAATGCCCTTTTAAAGCAGCTGATTTAACATGTGAAGTAGACTTAACAATTCCTTCTGCTTCATCCCCCTCTTCCCCAAACACATTTAAATAAACCGATGTCTTTGTGGCCTCTGCAACCGTAATTCCATGTCTCCTGGGGGCATGAGGTTTAGGTGAAGAATGGAGACCGTGGACCCTTTTGGGATAAGGATTAAGCTTTAATCTTGAGGTGATTCTTGCAGTTGTAGGACTCTGTGTTCTGGGGAATGTGATGGATCATTTCTGATGGGACTCCTATTTTTCCATGAAATACTACCAATGCAAAACAGATTGACCTTGGAGCCCACAGGAGTCAACTTGATGAAGAGCTTAGTTGGAGCTGGAGTGACAATTGGAAGCCAAATGAATCATATCAAGTGTGACCATTACAGGCCTGAAAATGGTTCTTAATTAACCACTGATCCTCTGTGGTAGCAAGTTTCCAAAATTGGTGAATCCATAAGGGAACCCGTGAAAATGTACAAGTAGCAATTTACCTAATCTATAGCTCTGCTGCACTGCCTCTTTGACAATGCTTTATTTTCCTCTTGTTTCATGCTGTGTTAGAAGAGGTCCTCAGGATCCGATAGGGTTTGGTGAAACCATTGAGAGGACAGTATTGCCTAACATGCTTTACAGGAGATCTAAACTTGTGCGGGCCCTTACCCATACATTCATACCCTCCTTCCACTTTGTTTTTTCCAGTATTTCCCTTTGAAATGCAATATCATGTGAAAGTTATTTATTATTTTAAAGGTAGCATGGGTAGCCTTTTGTTTTTAATAGTAACCAGAAGGTGATTATTTCTTCTCAGGAGCACTAATTCTGTCATAGTGTTGGCCGTGTTAGCTGTGAACTGTAGCTTGTGTAGTATTTTGAGGGGAAAGTCATTCATTCTTCTGTGCTCTTTAACAGGCTTGTCCAGGCATCCTCCAGCTCCTGATCTCCCTACCTTCTATCCCTTGTCTCCAGGGGGGGTTGGACAGATAACACCACCTCTTGGCTGGTAAGATCTTTTAGCTTCTTTTCAGACAAAGGTGCATGTTCACACCATTTGCTGTTGTTGAATCAATTGCAGCATTTACAAAATAAGAATGTCACTGCAGTAAGAAATTACTACGTTATTTTAGTTGAAAAGATCAAAAAATATCGATCTTTGAAATGAATTGAATCCCGTTTTTGAACACATACAGAAATGGAAATGTGTAGATTTCACTTTGAAGTCTATATATTTCTTATGGCTCAGATTTGTGGCTCTTGGCATTTGGAAAGATAGCAGAAAACAGTTCTCAAGGAATTAAAGGTAGATTTTTAATAAACAAAATTGCAATTACGGAGGGGAGGTAAGAAGGAACTTTGAAAGCGGGGGGCGGGAAATCTTGAAACTGCCCCAAAATGGCAAACAAACTTTTGTAGTCTGCTGCTTGTTACAGTTTGTGTATGGAGGGAAGCCTCTGTCATTGGGAGGTTTTGCTGCTCTTGCTAATAGTAGCCCTCTCAGGATCTTTCCCTGCCATTCAGGGTGTCATTTTCCTTTTGGAGGAAACACATGGTATTTTCAGAGTCATCAGTTTGGCAGCATGCTTCATGTCTGCTTGGGGTAGATAGGTACTTGCCCTCAGATCTATCGGAGCAAGGAATAAGGAAACTCAGCAACAATTTCAGTGCTTTAGAATCTGTGTCTTGACTAATCTGTGCCCATGCAATGAGCGATGCAGATTTGTTTTTTTTAGTGTGTTTATGGGAGGGAAACATGATCCAGATGACAATAGGCAAAGAAAATAGAGAGCAGAAGATGGTGAAATGCTGTATTGCTGACAAATCTTTCAGGAAGTGCCACGTGCCTTTTGGAACAAACTGTTATCAGATACCAAACTAAAAGATGGAAGTATCTGACTTTTTTTTTCGCCCTCTTATTTTTTTTTCCCGTGCCTCCCCATCCGTTGCTGCTCGGCTGACTCCCCAGCGCCAGGCAGTTCCTGGCATTCTTTTTCCAGATGTGGCCAATCATTTCTTTTGAATGGTTTCTCGATGCAGTGGCTGGGGGGAGGGAAGAGGGAAAAGAGAAAGAAGAGGAGAGATGAGATCCGATCTTATAGGGCCTGGGGATGCGTTCAGCAGCGCTTGCTGACAGCAGGACATACCCAGCCGTCCCTTATGCTGTACGGCTTCCAGCTGTCTTCTGTGCGGTAGCGCTACTGAGACTTCCTCCACCACTTTTTTTTTCCCCCCTTCCCCCCTTCCTTTCGAGCACTGCTCATTTCCAGTTATGTACTCCAAGTGTGAAACCTGTATCCTGGACCTTACAGAGGCAATTATCCCTTTTTTTTTTTCTTTCCCCTCTGAAAGCTGATCTGCCAATCAATAAATAACTGTTTGAATTGGATTGATGTGTGTGGTGGTTTTTCTGGGCTGGTTCATGTGTTTGGGCCGAACTGGTGTTTGTTCTCATTACCATAGTGTGCTGCTTCAGGGTATTAATTGTAGTCACGATCTGAACCGTTGCTAACTGAAAGTAACCAAAATGTAGTGATGATGATAAAAACTAGAAAGCACAAATAACAGGCTGGTGACAAAATATTCTGCATTATGTGGGAGTATAAAGGAGGTAAGAATTTCACACAAGCTTCTTTTACCGGATTGCAGAGTTTGAACTTGTAAGTGGTTAAGATGGACTTGTGTTGTGGTGGGCTTTTAGGTGGCTGTGGGTTGTTTGGCTTTTTTTAATCAAATAAACTTCTGCTTAGAAAAGCTGGCCATGTGCACCACACGGTAGAGATGCAAATAGAGAGAGTCCTAAGTTTTCAAAGACTTAATAAAACTGTTCAAAAGGTGTGACAATTCAGTCTGGTGTTCTTGCACTGATCTACAGTAGAACTGTTTGGAATAAAATGCCGCTTTCCTAAGAGCTAGTTAACCAAATCTGATTCCAGTGTTTTTAAAACTAGGTGAGAGAGGGCTAGAGATAGAGAATGTGCGTGCATGCATGTGTGAGTGTGTACGTGCACGTGTGCTCTGGGTGAGGAAGGCTGGTTGTTTTGCTTTCTTCCCCAGTGGAAACCCAGATTGGGAATCTTTCAATAGCAAGGGAGATAGTCCAAAGTGTCAAGTATTCGTTAGCTTTGAATACAGCAGAACTCTCGAAAGTGTTACCTATTACTATATTTTTGTGACTAGTACCGAGTTCCCATCAAGTGCTTGTAACTCTAGAATAACTACCGAATACCGTATCGTATGATTGATGGGTGCCTTTCTTCTGTGACCTCAGGCAAGGTCAGCCTGTATATCCCATCTCGAGTGGATTCAGGCAGCCCTATCCATCCTCACTCTCAGTCGACCCTTCCATGTCCAGGTAGGTGTAGGAGGTGAATGACTGACTGGGGAGTAACTGCTGGCATTAGAGGGCAAGTTGCTCTTCTGCTTGCATCTTGGTCTGCCTTTGCTTGCTTTTCAGTCAGCTAAAACTTTATGCGTACATTTTTATTTAACATATTTGTGTAAATACAGTTTGCCTGGATCCCACACTGGTCTCATTCGGCATTTTCTTGGCAGTCTCTGAAGTATTGCAATTAGGAGCACCAGTGAATTGTCAACAATTAATTGAGCTGTTTCATCTGAAATGAGTCGTTAGTTCATTTCTAGATGCAACATACAGTGTGCATCCGTGGGTTTTGTTCATGCAAGTATACAACCAGGTGGATTGTTGCTCTAGTTTGCGTTCTCTAGTTCTAATTTTAAAGTTGTTGGTAATTAGTCTTGAATCATTTAGGTATCACTCCGTGTGGAAACTTGCTCGCAAGTAGGTATTTCATAGCCCAAAGCCACTAATGGCACGGGATGCCAGCACAGTGTATTTGTACTGGTGTGTGAATCAGGCAGTACTGGTTGTCTTTATGTCTAAGTGCAAGCAAGCAATGCTAACTGAGACTTGGCCATGACACACTCCAGACCTCTTCTCCTCTGCTTTTGCACTCTAAAGACAGCTTCTGCATCCTGTGCTTGGTGTACACAAGGTTGCAATGTACCATTCTTGGGGGTTTTTTGTGTGACCTGTAGAAGACTCATCCTCTTGCATGGGGACTTAAGATAGGCCACTTGATAAGTGGTGGGTCCTCTTGCCTCTATTTGTGTGGGCTCCACTGGATTATCACTGTCCCTTCACTTCTTTACAGGGGAATGATAAGCATGTCAGGGTGATTGGCAAGAAATCCCATTCTTTCTCCATAGTAAAATGACCTGATTTGGTTACAGGGCTTTGTGCTTGCTTTATTTTGATGGCATGAAGGAAAAGGGCAAGGTGACTTGGGAATGGAGAAAGGAGAGGCTGGATGTGATTCCTTAACCAGCACTCATTCAGCAAACCTTTGGAGCATGAACTTGCTTTTGATGTTAATGGTGCTTTCCACCAGTTCAAAATAAAGCATGCAGGTTTTCTGCTGTGCTTGAGCTTGCAGTGCTCAGCACCTTCGAGTTCCATCTCAGCTGTCCTTGAGGATGACCTGGGTTAGTAGGGTGGGATGATTGAGGTAGTGGTACTTTGGTTTTCCGTACCATTTTCCTTCTTGTACAAACAAAAGGAAGGTTTATTTAGGACAAAAGTCTCTCCCCCCTCCCCCATTTCTTCCAGAGTGCAGGATTTTTTTCGTTTATTTTAAGCGTTTGAGGAAAGGATAGTGAATTTAGGTGCAGTGGTGTTAAAATCTTTTAGCTTAAGTACTTTTTAAAGTAAGAGATTCCTTAGAGAGCCATCAGGGACTTCTTGAAAAGACTCTTATTTTATTTTATTTGTTGCTGCATGGCAGTTCCCTCCTTTGCATTGGCTGGTGGTGGATATTTTAAGAATGTTTATATCTTGGTGTGGAAATACAGTTTTTGGTTAAGAAATGTGTATTTTTATTGCTAGTCAATGCAACAGTACAACCATTAAATGTTTCTCCTGTGCATTGCTAAAACTGTTTGCCTGAAAGTTAATTACAACTTAGAAACTTAGTTACAACCAAAATGTTGACCGATTTGTTTGCTTGTTTTTTTTCTTGAATAAGTGGGCCACAATGCACAAATCTTAGCCAAATATTTTTCATGCGCTCTTAAAGAATTGTCTTCCATTGCAAGCTCTAGCATTTGCATTCTTGGGGCATCCTGCTGCTGTCATAAGTGTTTGATGCCTGTCTTCAATAGGGTTACAAACCTTCCTTTGTTTTCTCTTTTAGGTTTTCACATCACATGATTCCTGGTCCTCCAGGCCCTCACACAACTGGAATCCCTCACCCAGCTATTGTAACACCTCAAGTAAAACAAGAACATCCGCACAACGACAGTGAGCTAATGCATGTGTGAGTCTGCCTTTCTGCACTAGCCCTTAATCTATAAAGGTTTGAGAACTATGAAGAACAGTCAAGGAGGTTCAAAAAAGTGGCTTTCATGTCCTCTTTGAATTTTAACTCTTCTCCTATAACTAAAACAGTAGATGTGGGATAGTGTTTGGGAAGAGTAATGAGTTATGAAGCCATTTCTCATTCCAGTACAGCACTTCTTAGCTATCAGCAACAGTCATCTTGATTCAGATGTGATCATGGACCTGTCTACCTGTGGATATTGCTTGAGTGTGAACTCACAAAATTCGGCTGGAAAAGGTCTTAACTGCAAAATCTACTAGTAAAAAGTAGCCCTTTCGCTTAGTACAAAAAGGCAAAAGGCCTAAGAAGTGGATGAGGAGCTAGCCTCCTGCCTGTAGCAGTGGCCTTCTAGGGTCCTCTAGGATAGCCATTCAAAGAGAGAATTGAGGCAGGTAAGGAATTTGGAGCAAATTCACAGATCAGATGTTACTTGCTAGAGAATGTCAACCTGATGTCCTTCCTGAGTATTAAATTAAGTCAGTTCTCTGAGAAGATATGAAAGCAGATGGGACATGACCACTGAAATTCTCATTCTTACTACTTAATGCTACTGTAACCACAGGTTGATAATTTTCCATTGGGGTTTTTTAGGCTGAAGGTAAATGGATGCTTTTTTTCCCCTCCTTTCCCTTTCCCCCACCACGTTTTAGGAAGCCTCAGCATGAACAGAGAAAAGAACAAGAGCCAAAAAGACCTCATATTAAGAAACCTCTGAATGCTTTCATGTTGTACATGAAAGAAATGAGAGCGAACGTTGTAGCAGAGTGTACTCTGAAAGAAAGCGCTGCTATCAACCAGATTCTTGGCAGAAGGGTATGTAAAGGATGGTGCATGTGCCCTTACGTGTGCTGCTAATTTGTGTGTGTGTTTCCCTTTAGTTGGGTGTGATGGCTCACTTTCTGCTTGAGGTGCTAACTAATGTGCAACTATCAAATTAGCTATAGAAGATAAAACGTGCAACTAAAAATAAAAGGAGTATCTTGATTTTCTTTTTTCAGCATTAGCAACATCATCAAATTGGTGTCTGTTCCTCTCATGTCATGGTGTCAGCACCTCAGGCATGAAATATCCTCATTCACACATGGCAGGAGCATTCATATCACCTTCTGGGTCCTCCCTTAGGCTGGCATCCATCAGAGCAGGAGGGGATCATTTGAAGATGAACACTGGATGCCAGTGGAGATGGAACTCAAAAGTGAATATAACATGGTCCAATTGTAAAGTCACGTAGGTTGGGAGGGACCTGTGGAGGTTGTTTAGTCCCAACGCCTGCCCAAAGCAGGTCCAGTTACATCAGGTTGCTCAGACACTTGTCCAGTTAAATTGTGTCTCTAAAGTAAACAGCCAAGTACTGATGATCCTGGTATGTGTCCCAGAGGCTTGCTGAGAGCCGTTTGCTTCTCTGGCATTGTAGGAGTGTTTTGTTCTTTCTGTGCTCTGAAAACAAACATGCAGGCCAACCCACAATTACAAACTTCATGTTCACAGTCAGTGTTGTTCTTCCAAAGGAAAGCAGCAGAGGTAAATGTCCATTTTGCCCTTGACTGCCCCGGAAATGAGAAAAGGGATGACTTTTGTATTGGTCTGAGTTTGAGTAGGGGTTATTCAAATCCCCTTGCTCAGTGAACCCCTCTCCTTGACCACTGACTAAGGCAGTATTGAGAAGCACTGCAACTCTCTGAAAACCCTGTGCTTTTTAAGTGGGAAGTCAGTACATGACCTTAACTGCTCCTTCTCTGTTACAATCTGAAGACTTCCCTCCCGCCCCCAAACAGAGCAGAAATCTATTGGTACTTGTCCTGATTCCTTCCGCCTTCTCTCTGGTGTTCTTGTTAGCTCCTCTTAAAGGACATCTTGGTGTTTGCCTTTTCCATTCTTTCATGCAAGTCTCTAGGATCTTGTTTTCATTCTCACTTCCTCAGTAATTGATCGTAATTGCTTAGTATGTCAGCCTTGTTTTCTTGGCCTGAATGAGGGCAGTGGCTTATTTATCTCCGTTTTAGTAATGAATCAAAGCCTCAGTGCTTCATTGCCTGCTTTTTCCACAGCTTAGACTCCTCCTTTCAAGTTACTGTTCTCCGTGAAAGTACCTCAAATTCCACTTCTACTGTGGTACAAACAACGCATGAGTTATCCAATATAATTGCATGGAGATTAATTATTATCAAAAGTTTTATGTTCAGTCATCCCGGTCACTATTTATGATACCCTGTGCCACTCCGGAACAGGAGCCACCTCTGTTCTCAAGAGCTGATGCTTTGCGTGCTGCTGGGCTCTCTGATGCCACGGCATAATGTTCACTACTTTCCAGCTTTGGAGTGCACGTGTGGAGTTTGAGAGGTGCAAATGGGCTGAATTGCTGCGCTCTCAGTAACACATCAAACTTGCCAGGTCGAGACAGGCAAGCGCTTTGGTTCACATCTTCTGACATATAACAAAACGACATATTAAATCATACAGACGTGATCTGATCTGAAATCCTAGTTCTGTAAATTATTCTTGCATGAGTGTCTTAATGATTTCACGTCTGTCTGGTTGGGGGTTTTTGTTGTTTTTGTTTTAACAGAATCTTTTTCCCCTGCCCTCGCCATGCATGTTGTCGAAGTCAAATAAGAAGACATGTCTAACGCTGCAGCAGTGGAACCTGATTCTAAATAAAAGGCCCTTACTCTTTTTTGGTTCAGGTCTATAATAGATGTTTCAACAAGAACAAAATGATAAGATACTGATGTAGCTGGTGCCTTTTCATATGTGCAGGTTGTGAGGGGTTTGTTGGTTTTAAAGTATGTAAAAGCAGGAAGTTTATTCCTACTTGGCTGTAGAGGTCAGCTTATGTAATTTGGAAGACTACAATTCTGTGGTTTCTCTATTTTAGAAACTTTTTGCAGTTGCCATTTTCTTCTATTACAAGAAGAAGAAATCAGAAAACAGGTACCTTGAAGCTCAATACTTAGAGGTGGATCTTGGAACTGAAGCCTGCTGGTGCCGAGAAAGCCCTCTGTGTTGGCATTGAAAACCTGTGTGCTTAAAAACAAGACAGGGAACTTGCTGCCCTTTAAAAGCCTTTCTGTTTTGTCAGGAGCCAAAGTGTGTTTTTTTGGTTGTTTGCGGGTTTTTTCCTGTTTGTTTGGTTTTTTTTTTCTTGGGGCGGGGGGCGGGGGTTAAAGTAATGTTGGGAGAGCATGGTTCTGTGAGCAGATTATTCGGTGAGCTCTGTTTCCATAAATGATTTTTTTGTCTTGCAGTTGCAGAGCTGACAAATGCCTGAAAGTTGGTGAATAAACACGGTGCTTGTAATTGGTCATGAATTTCATTTTTGCAGTGTGGAAGGACTGAATCAAAGTGACAAAAACACTTGCTCATGTCATCTGTTGTCTAGGTGTGAGTTATTTCCTAGGCTAATGCTATGTTTATTTTGTTTGCAGTGGCATGCTCTCTCCCGTGAAGAACAAGCGAAATATTATGAACTAGCTCGTAAAGAAAGGCAGCTACACATGCAGCTTTATCCAGGCTGGTCTGCAAGAGACAACTATGTAAGTCGGTCACTTGACGGCTGCTTTTTTTTTTTTTAAATTAACTTCCTTTATCTAACTTTTTTTTTCTTTCTTTCTTTTTCTCTTTACTTATGGAAAATTCTGGATGGAGGGATGATGAACAAACATATAACATAAGCCTTATATTTGTTTGAACTTCAAGCATCCAAAAGACTTGAGATTTTGTTATTGTTGTTGAAATCCTTCTCATGAAGGTCACAGTTTTTGAGGGGGAAAAAATTAACATGGAAAGCAATTCCGGCCTCCCGCACCCCCCCCAAGGCAATGCCCAGTACTGACTGAAAGCTTATGTTCTACTGTACAGCTGTGAATTTTCCATAATGTTCTGTTCAATCACTTGCTATCCAGAAATCTTCTCTAGACCTAAGCAAAAAAGGGGTGTGTCTCAAGAGAACCGAAAGCCCAGGGGTCTTAATGCAGACTGAACTTTAGCTGAAAGTAATTCAGAATGGTCCGTCTCTGAAATAAAGCCTGCAAAATTTGTATAAGTAAACTTCATGGTAGATCCTGCTTTTATGCCATTTGGTGAAGCTAAGAAGTTTTATTACAATTACTCTTATTTTATAATTAAATGTCAAACAAGCTTTTTGTTGCACAGCTTGCACTGCACAATTATACTATTGTGCTTACAATGAGCTGTCAGTGTAGTCTTATGTTATGAAACTCTCAAGCTGCAATCCTGAGAGACTGATGTTAGCCTGAGATCTGGGCTCCTTTCCATCTTCCCATCAGCTGTGGCATTATTTACTGTGATAGGAAGTGTACATGCTATATCTGGCTCAGACTTCCATCTGTATTAGGTGGACAGTAGTATTTCTCTACTTCCGTGATGTCTTGTGGACATTAAAGATAGAGATATCTAAATATAATGTTCACAGAAACTGTAGAAGTACCCTACGTTTCCAATCCAGCACAGCTACTGTTCAGCTTAAACAAAATTTTCATTGTAAGCGAGAATATCTTAGGGAGATCTCTGGCATGGAAGGCATTGACACAGAGACTACATCATCATCTCTGAAGCAAATCCTTAGGTCTTGCTGACATCCATGCCTGCTTTTGTAAGCACAGACACTACTGTAAGCCCTAGCAGCTTGTTTCTGCTGGTTTTGTACAGCCAGGGAGGTTTAGATTGGATATTAGGAAAAATTTCTTCAGTGAGAGGGTGGTCAGGCATTGGAACAGGCTGCCCAGGGAGGTGGTGGAGTCGCCATCTCTGGAAGTGTTCAAAAAACGTGTGGATGTGGCGCTTCGAGTCATGTTTTAGGGAACATGGTGGCGCTGGATTAATGGTTGGACTTGATGATCTTGAAGGTCCTTTCCAACCTAGTGATTCTGTGATTCTGTGATCTTTTCTAGCAAATGAGCTGTCGTGACCTGACGCAGGTAGGGTTTATTTCCAGTAACCAGACCATGTCAACAGAGATGTCTTGAAATATACCTGGAAACAAATTGGGCCTTAGTGACTTACTCTCTGAAGACAAGGGGATTTCAATTGTCTTGAGCTTACTTACTGGAAAATCAAACACTTTGGAGCCTTGGCAGCTCATGCTTACTGGACATCAGCCTTCAAGATTGTCCTGTGATGCTCGGTCATGTTGACTTTGAGAACCTAAAGTGTTTTGCCACAGCCTACTGCTATACAGCACAAGCAGTGGACCTGCGGTTTCTTAAACGCCTTGATAGACATTCGGAGTGTGTAAGGTGGCACATATGAATTCCCTCTTCGATATACTTCCAACCTACATCCTGTGCGGAAGTATAGCTCTGACATACTCCAGTCCTATATGTTACAATGGAGAACTCTGCTAGCTTCCTCTTGCAATCCTGCTCTCTGCCTCTCCAGGAATGCACACGTTCGTTGCAGTGGTGGTGAGGAGGTGATCATTGTAGATCACACTTTATCACTGAAACCTTTTAAGGTATATGTGATCCTTTTTTTTCCCTCTTCGTTTTTTCTAACTTGAGCAGTCAAAAAAATGAAAATGTATTCATTTAGCACAGATACTACTGCAGTATTTGAGAGCTGGAAGTGACGTAGGGGTGACTCTTCTGTTTCACGTGTCTGAATTTCTCAAAAAAGTACAATTAAAAAATATGTACTACTTGGTTTTCATTTTTATATTTTTGTTTGCCTGGTTATTCAGGATTTCAGAAATTTCAAGAAAATGTGAAGTATTGCTATCCAACTGTTGACAATATCCGTGTGCTTTTTATTATGTTTTTATTAAGGACACCCAAAGTAGTCCTGCAAAGTTGTGTGATAGTCACGAGGAGGACAGCATTTTCACAAAGTGATGGTGTCTGTGTGTGCTGGAGTTCTCAGAAACTACCTCATTTGGGAATGCTGACAACTAGTTTTCAGCCCAGCCTTTTCCTTCTGTTCCTCTGTTGTCTTATAGATGGATCTCAGATCAGCTTTCAGTATGTTTTAGCACTTGAAGTCAGCCTGCCATAGAGAATAAAACATAATTTTCTTCCCATGATTTTTGCATGTTAACATCTGCACTTTCCTCTGTAAAGAAGTATTGCCTTGGTGCGTAAGTGATGAAGCATATTGCTGTGAGTTTCGCAGAGCCCTTGAAATTTGCTTTCTAACCTCTAGTCTTGGTCCCATCTTTGGGAGCTCACTTAGAAGGCATTGGCCAGCCCTCTTGCCAGCCTCAGGATGAATAAGGACAGGAGCTCGAGTCGGGCAGGCCCAGACTGTCGGAGCAGACTGGAGACTACATAAATCCATCTGCCATACCATAGCCTGTTTGGAGCCCTCGCTTGCTGTCCCATCAGTGAGCGCTGCAGTGGTTTGAGAGGGTTTCTCGCATCACCTGCTGCCCGTCCCGTCGCCTTGCAGAGCTAGCTAATGGAAAGGTGCGTCCCTCCACCTCAGCCCTTCCAGTCTGTGGCTGCCGCCTGTGGCGCAGTCTGAGCCGGGAGACGCGCTGACGGCTGCCAGCTGTGCTGAGTGAGGTAACCTCTGGCTGGGGGGCAGAAGGATGGACAGCAGGCTGCAATCCCGCTTACAGCAACTGCACCAAGGTTTGCCAGAGCTCTTCTGTTAGAGCCTGTCCTGGCAGCTTGAAGGCTCCCTTAAAATATAAGTGGATGTAACTTTTTAAAAACCACCAACAACAAAAAAAGCTTTGACTGACAATAAAGAGAAGTCATATGGAGGAATATCAAAGTGGCAATTAGGGCGATGCAAGATGACTGAGGTTTAAAATTGTGGGTCTAAACTGACCTTCTGTTTCCTGAAAGACTGTGCGAACCAGGAGCTCTGGCCCTTTCTGTAGATGGGGGTGCAGGAGAAGGCTGAGCGTGTGGGTTGGCACGTTGAGCCTGCGCCGGCACGCTGGTGCCAGTGTGGTATCCAAGAAAGACAGCTGCCAGACATCCATTTCTGTCCTGCACCTCAGTCACGTTAAGGGTGCTGCGCTGTACAGCAGTCTGCTGCTTGCTTGTTGCACAGCGCGTTCTTCAGGCACAGCCATATGAGACTTGGCTTTTGTTAAGGTACAAGCATTATCAGAACGGTTGTAGTTGGTTGGTTTGCACCCTGGGGACAAGTCGTGGTCGTCCTAGGTACTTTCAACACCCTGTCTGCTGTTGCCATGTATGACACTGTAAGTATCTGAATGTGTGAATAGTTCTTGTAAGAGCCATAAATTACGATATCAACATATGTGTCATCAGATTATTAAGCATGAGAAGTCTTTTAGATGCTTGCGGCTGCCAGCGTTATTTGAAAAACTGCCAGAAATTGTAATTCCATGTGGATATAAAAACGTATATTGCTCACGTGTGCGTTTCTCCATAGATGCTGAGAGCAAAGCTTGTTAGCATTGAAACAATTGGAAGTGGGTTAGAAAAGGCTTTAGCTACCCTGAAAACAATTGCTTTTTTCCTAACTGCTTTCTCAGTGTCCAGATGGCTTTTGTTTCTGTACTGTGAGGTGGGGGAGCAACAAAAGAGTTCTGTGCATGTAATGGTACAGTAAAATTTCCTATTTTTCAGGGGAAGAAAAAGAAGAGGAAGAGAGAAAAGTTGCAGGAATCAGCATCAGGTAGGCCATGACCAACTCTTACTTACCATTCACTTCAGGAATATTTTAGAAACCAGGGCTTGCGCTAGTTAATTTTTACATGCTTTTCTCTACACTTGCTTCTGATGGATGTTTTAAGATACTTCACTTTGAATGCAAGCTTGTGAAAATTAACACAATACGTGTCTCCTTTCCCTTACGCCTTTCTGTGCAGCAGTCCTGACAGCATCCACATCTTTGGCTGAACTTACGCATTGCTGCAATCACGGTCCTGCTTTACCTGTGCTTTTCTCCTCAACCAATGTTGTATCATCCTTAGATATAACTGTGTCTCAAATACTGTGTGGGATTATTGGACACTAGAAACTTCACACTGACCTTTTTGTAGCCACTATTTTTTTATCGCTGTATTTTACATTTCTGTGTACACTAACAGCTGCCTAGTAGGTTGGCTTAAAAGCATCAGTGAGGTCTTCTCTTTGCCTGTAAAATATATATAAAGAAACACCCTGTTTTCCCCAACAAAAATGGCTGGTATAAGAACCATAAAAAAACCAAACAACAAAACCAAAAACGCATCAAAAAATCCATGTAATACTGTAGCAAACAAACTTATTTGGAATGTGCAAAAGCTCTGTAACAGAAATTTGTTAAAGGAAAACAATTTTCTACAGGTACAGGCCCCAGAATGACAGCTGCCTACATCTGAAGCATGGTAAGAACATCTCTAAAGCTTTCCTGATGATAAAACTGAATTGTAAAATAAGCTTTCTTATAAATTTTATACAATAATATGAATTTAGCAAAAATTGCAGAAGTATCATATCCCAAAGCTAATGTTACTTTGACTACTGATGGTTTTTATACCGGCTATCTATTAGGTGTTCACCATTTCACTACTTAACCTTAATATTTTCAAACTGACCATACCTCACTGACGTGCTGCAAGTCTGCCTGTGAAGCACAGGGATGGGTTTATTAAGCAGTGCAAACCCTCCCAGCCAGCAGACTGCCACAGTTCGTAAGAGCAGGTTAGGCGCTGGCTTCAGAGTGCGTTTTATGTGCTGACGTCTACAAGATGCTGGCTGGCTGGGTACAGTTGTTACAGATTTATTCACCTGTATACTAACAAAACATCTGCTAAGAAAATGGGACTGTATTTCAGTTATAGCAGGAGTTTCTCCCTCAACTGTACAGTAATATTTCATGTGTGGTGCAGGTTGATTTTTTTTTTTTCTGTTGTTTCATTTCCAGTGTGTGTTTTCCCTCTTCATATCACATCATCTGCACAGAAGGTGGAAGGACTAGTGATTACACGTGCCTAGTAACACCATCTAGTCTGCTTGTGAGTGCACACAGCACCACAGCGAAATGCTCATTTCTCAGTGTTTGCGTTGGAAGGCTGGTCCTTCTTTTCCTCTGTGTGATATGTTTTCTAGTAAGAATGGCATTCATTTGACATAATAGTTGCTTCTACACTGTCTAATTAACCCAGACTGCTCTTGGGAGATCCCTGAGAATTCCATGTAAAAAACCAAACACTTTCTAAACTCCCCTATGCATTACAACAGAAATGGGCTCTTTATCTCCTCTCCCTCTGCCTTTTCTGGCCACATGATCCTCTTGGCACTCAGAGAGCGATCAGCAGAGCAGCCTGCCGTTGGCCCTCTGCTCTGCTTGGACTTTCAGCCAGAGAAAGACAAGTTGTTTGCTCTGTGCAGTGTGTCAGCTGTCAGTCAGTCAGCATGATTCAGGCCTCTTCTGTAGTTCTGCCATTATGCTGGTTAGTCTAACCTTCGTTGGGTTTAAGAGTTTCGGGGTTTGTTTTTAAAGCAGAAGTAAAGCGAAAAGGCAAGTGCATGCTCTTTTTTTGTTCCTGCTAAAGCAAAAGTTTTTCAGGCAAGCAGGCAGTCTTGCTCTTCGCAATATGCCTGAGTCTTGCTTATTTTGTGGATTGCAGCACTTGGGTTCCTTAGCCTATACAACAAATGTAGCTGTAAATTATCATTAGTTACAATAACTGCTGTAAGTATTGTACCTATTAAAAAAAAAAGGCAAGTGATTTAACTTTGAGTTTTATAATTGATATTTCAGCTTAGTTGCCCAGGTCCATGATTGTTGTATTTTACCCTCTGATGTTAACACAGTACCAGTAAGAAAAACACACATACTTTTATCTGAATTGACTCAGAGCACTCATTTAGGATTGAAATACAGCTAAGGTTGAAGTGACAGTTAAAAACCAGGGGATATTTGGTTTCTTGGATGCCTTACAGACTAAGGATGACTGTCTTGCCTACACTGAACTACTTTTGTTGGAGTTTCTCTGTTTGCGTTTTCCATAGTAGAGGATGAGTAGAAATAGGAGAGGATGAATATTCTGAGTGTGTGGATTTTCTCCCTTTGCCTTTTACCTCTGCCTTCCTTCCCCTTAAGCTCAGGAACGGTGTGGAAACTGTAGCTAATACCTGTCTCTCTGTCGTTCTGCAATTTATAACAGAGTATGAAAACAGTAGATACCTTCTTCCACCGAAGGGGGAATGTGCTGTTGACTCCATATATGCTCATGTAGGCAGCCTCACTAAATGTTGCGTGCCGAGTGAATGCTCTCCACTGGAGACGTACAGATGTGCTCTAGCTGGAAGTAAATGCGCAGAATGATTTAGGGAACCTGAATCAGCCAGACTTCAAAGTAAACTTCTGAAGGTTAAGACTCTTGCCCTTTGCAAGCCTAATCCAAAGAATTGTTTTGCCCACAAGCGTAATATCTTACTAGGCCCACAGCAGAGCTGTTGTAGTCTCTACTGGATGGAGATAATAAGTTTGGGAATGCCTTTCAGTGAGTGCCGCAAAGAGCTCTTGAAGACAGGAAAACACTAGCTTTCTTACTCCTATGGATGGTGCAACGAAGAGGGTGAAGGAGGGTGGGAGGTCGGGGAAGGAGACAAGCGTTCTGTTATCTGAGAAGAATCAGAAATGAGTAGGTGGCAAGACCAAAGAAAGAATCTCGAGATCAGCACAAAGGAGAGATCAGCAGGGCTGTAATTATGGTGATGTAAGTGAGAAGGATGAAATGGTGGGAGGGTTGTGTAGTGGGATGTTCAGAGGAAAGTAACGGAAGAGACATGCAAACAGAAATGATTTCAAATACTGTGAAAGTTTTGGGTGTTTTGTTGGGGTTTTGTTTTGTCCAAGAACACTTCAGCACATAACTGATTTTTACGGTGGACCTCTAACCTGCTTTTTGGTTTGGACATTATTTGAGTGGTGAAGTCAAGGTGGTAATGTTAAGTTGCTCCTCTTCCTGGGGCTGTACGCAGCAGCAGGCTTCTTAACAGCTTCACTGTTTAGGACTTAGCAGAGTTCTGCAATCTCCGCCAGCCTGCTGAATGGCCAATTTGTAAAACAATTTAATATTAGAGTTCTTTAGGAATACTGTGACCTGGTGCTCCAGTCTGCTAAGTTATCCTGGGGTACTCCAAGGCATGTCACCGTTCTTGAAAAGTTGTGAAACCATCCCCAAGCAGGATTTTGTTTTCAGTTGACATGGCCCAATGTTTGAAATAAGAGTTATTTCTTCAACAAATAGAAGTTATTTATTCTTTCCTTTTGCAATCAGCCAAGAGTGGCGTAAGACCTGATAATGCTAAAAATTAGTTTGGGAGAGGCCAGGAGGGAAGGGGAAATAAGGAAAGCTAAGATTAAGGACCACATAGAGATAGTCTGTTGAGCGCCTTTCAGAAAGGTGGGTACTTTCTTGTGACTTTAAACACAGCCTTCTAGAAGACTTGTAAATGGGAGCAATTCTGTGTCAAAAGTGGAGATTCCAGATTTCTTATCTGATTTGACTCTTGGAAGGAAAAAGAGCTGATATTTAGCACCTCAGGAGTATTTTTAAATCAGCAATGAAATAGAAAGGTACTAACGAAAATTTCTTCTGATTGTTCTGCAACTTGGGAATAGTTAACTCCTTATGACTTGCTATGTGCCGTAATTGTAAAAGGCACATCATTTGACATATGGCAGAACGCAACTGGGAAGTCCTCACAAGTTACATAGTTTAACACTGTGTTTTGGCATATCTTCAAGGGCTAAAAAGGGTGATAGAGAAGCTTAGCAGGCATTTGAAAACCTGTGAGAAGTGTATTTGTGGCTTGCAAAAGTCCGTGACAAGTAGTTAGATTAGCAATGCTTTCAAAAATGAGAAAATTTGACTAATACTGATTTACAATCAGAAGCACTTAAAAGGGTCAGATGAAGACTGTTTAACTTTAAACAATGAATTATCTGTAATCTTTCAAACTTCCTACATGGAAATTGGAGCCAAATTTTGGTGAAGTGATTTCTGGATAGTGTTGTAACAAATAATCTGTGACTGGATTATCTTTTCCTTACTACTTAGAAATAAAATGGAGTGAGATTGTGAAAGCAGACTATAAAGTGGACCAATCTACAGCCAGAATACTGTGGAAAAGAGCCGTCTGATGACTGTGATGATGGTTGAGCATGGGTTTCTGGCCGGCATCCTAGAAGGGAGATGCAAAGAGGATGTGGTACCTTGCTTTCTGGGGCATGTGTTTTCTAACCTCACTTGTCCAGTGCTCTTGAAATTGCTGCTGGAGTAGTTGAAAATGAAAGAAATGCTTCACCGCCTTTCCATACCCCTCGACTGCCCAGAAGCTTTAAAGAGTGCTTGGAGGATTTGTGCAGAAGTTAGCATGTGAGAATTTGTGGGGTGATGGTGGTGCAAAGACATGTTGTGATTTTCTTTAAAAATAATGTTTCCTGGGTGATCCATGTTTTCTTATTCCCTGTTTTGCCTATGAATGGTGGCCTTCAGCATCGGCAGGAGGGGCAGAATGAACAGAAGAGAATTTGCCGAATTGAAACACTTATGTTATTGAATACTTGGTCAAACTTCAGCGTTTTTCAGATAGGCATAGAAGTTTCCAAAGACGAAGGGTATAGCCCTCAGAGAGATCCCCTCCTGCAAATTAATTGTGACCTGACATTGATCTTGCCGGCATGAAAGAGAGAAAACCTCCTCTTTTCCAGGCTCTCTGACATCAAGAGAAACGTCAGAAGAGCAAACCTGAAGAAAAGCCGCCTCCTGGTGAGGTGGCAGGTACAGAGGGGCACTGACACCTGCTGGGAGAGATGCGGCAGAGCAGAGTTCCCCAACTCCTTTCACCAGCTTGGCAGAGGAGCCTTGTGAAGTGCAGGAGGGAAGGAAGGAAGGGTATAAAAGCTACTTTGGGTGCAACCAGAGACTATGGGAAGGATAAGGGTAAGTCAGGGTAGGGGGCAAGCATAGGTTTTTTAAATAAAAAAGCAGCAGAACACTTTCAACTAGACAATCAGCATAGGTGTGGGATTAGAGAAACAAGACATTTTTTTAAACTATTTACAAAACTGTTTTTGCAACTGAATGGTGTAGCACAGTCAGCTATGAAGCTGACCATCAGCATTTCATGTTTTAAACTGACACTGACAAAGGGCGAAAGTAGATAATTCAGCAGTCGAATGTCTAGAACCTGTTTATTTTGTCAGAGATGCTCAAGTTGTGGATGCTGCTGTGAAGCTACAGATGCCTAATGAAGTTTGAACTCAGTCACATTTGCAAGTGATTAAAAAAAGCCCCTCATATCGTTTCACTTCTGAGGTGTTAGCAGTAGGTGACTTGGGCTAGAATGAAAGAACAGTGGGACAACTATTGTTCTAACTCTTCCTGTGGGATAGGGTGGGGACAGGGAGTTGACAGCTGGTGCACCGTTCTTCTCTGGATGAAAACAGATTTTAGTGGATTTAGTAAACTCACCACTAGATAGAGAATTCTAAGGTAATGAGGAAAACTCTGTAGAAACAAACTGTTTCATAAAGAAAACGTAAGATTTTTGGAACATGGTTTCATTCCCAATCGGAAGAAAACCTCAGCATTTTAGTGTTCATCTCAGGTCTGTATTGCATTTTCATTTTTTAGTGTATTTACATGAAAAATTTCAAAAAGAGAAATTCATACTGTATTCCTGAACAGGCAGAAAGCAAGTTGTTATGACATTGTCAGAGTCTTTCCCATTTCCTTCTTGGAGACTAAGCTTGGGTGAAACCTGTGCTCTAGTTTCAAATAGAACTGTATTCAAATGTAATTCTGTCACAGCTTAGCAAACTCTAGCATTGAGTTTTGTTTCTGTCTGCCTCTGACTTTTAGAGGTTATGATTGGATTGAAGAGGTCTTCTGATACATGTGAATGCAAAACCAACCAAAACAGTAAAACATAACCAAAAAGCCTAAATGTGATGTTGCAAAAGTCACTGCTAACAGAGCCAGCCTTCTCATACCAGTCAGTTCCTCAATCCTCTACTTTAAGACTCTCTATGCAAGGCATCTTTTACATCTCTGATCCTTTACCCACTTGTTAAGACTGTACCATATGAACAATTTTTGAACGTGTGCAGATCGGAAAGCTGTACAAGGAAGGAAGTGCACAGCAGGGCCAGCTGAAGCACCGCTGCCTGGCCAGTTAAATGTGAGACTGGCAGCCAGTTAGTGTGGGGCTTAGCCTGACTTTTCAGGACACCAGCTTTCTGCTGTTGGTTCCAGCAGTAGGAGCAAACATTGGAAGCGTTTGTGCAGTGCAGGGATCATGGGCACCAGGGTGTAGTGTGCGAGCAGAGTTAGGTGCAACTGAGGGAAATGGCACCAGCGACCATCAGTCTGGATTAGTGTTCTTGCCACAGGCATCAGTAGAGCAGGATGGAGGGGGTAAAAGAACTAAGGATGCTTAACTGAGCAGAGACACATGACTTCTGAAGTTGCTTCCTCCTCAGAAAAGAAAGATACGTGTTTCCTCATTAATATTAAGTTGCATCAGAATTAAAACTCGGGAGTTTGAGTTCTCTATCCTTCAGCTTGGGGATACCTGAAATTGCACGAGGTAAAATGTTGCTGCCAAAATAACTGCATATAATTATTTTTATGGTGTGTGCATTTGCCTTGACAGTAGCTGAGACTACGTTTTGGTGAACAGTTGGGTTTCTTCCCATATGTGTGTCTTTTGAGATACGCAACAGGAGACTTGTGAATTTTGGACCAGTAGAGATTTTCTGCTGAGATGACTTTAATCGCATCAAAGTGAAGTGGATGTGTTTGGATTCTGTAGTGGTTTCTGTGTACTGCTGGTAGTGTTGCTCTGTGGATGCCTGTGTGTAAAAGAGTTGATGAAGCTCAAGCAGATATTCCGGTTACATCTGACTTACCTTTGAAATAGAAATAGAAAGAAACTATTTAAATTATTCCATGTATTAGAAGATTTAAATGTTGAGATTGTCTTTCAAAGTACAGCATAAATTCAACCTATGTTTAATTGTGGCAGAAAAGGTCATCTACAAAGGAAATTTTACCTATGTTATTTCTTTCTTTTGAAAGAATTTCCACTTACTACTTTACTAGTACCTCATGTCTTTTCTGTTATAGCAGGTGAAAACTGAAGTAGTCCCTAGAACTGATGCATCTTTCTTCACAGCTCTCAGTCTATAAAATAAATAATTTTTAAAATAGTCTTCTGAATATTTATTATACGCTGTAAAGATACAAAAAGGGGACAAGCTTATTTCTTCCTCCTTTGCAGATCACTTTTAGTATATTATTCCTCTTTAAGAAGTTGCTAGAGACGGCTGTCTGGAAGTAATCTGGTTTTTATTACAAACATGGAACCTCTCTCCCCTCCCACCTCCAACAAGAAAAACATGTCCTGGGTCTTCCAGAAGGATCATTTTAAAGATTGTAGCTCAGTGATAGAGCTTCTAGTTTCATGCTGCCTACACTGGGGGCCTTTGATAACAGCCCCACCTGCTTTGGCACCGCTGACTTCAGCTGCACGAAGCGGGAGCCCTACAATATCTGGGCGTTCCCTGTGCTGGCACTAACCTGCTCTGGAAGAGGGCTCTGACTCATGGAGGGGGATATTCCCGCTGTTCACTTAACACACCTACCTTAGGCCAAACTAAGAGGACAGAAGTTAGGACTCCAGACTCCACCTGTAGTCAATGAAGAGGTAGTTCCAGGGGTAAGTTATTTCAGGGCATCTAAAACGCTAGTGGATAATTTGTTACCAGAGTCTCCATTCACAGTTACCAGCAATGGGCTGAGGCTAACAGTAGCAAAGGGGAAAAAAGAGAAGAAAAACATATTACTGACATAGCTTTAACAGGGCAGTATCTGTTACAGTTTTAGGGTACAATTTTATGTCATTTCTTTGGCAACAAAGGCAGCTTAAAAGGTTTCCTCTGCTGCCTGCTGGTGTCCAGCTCTTGCAGAGAGGGCTTTTTCCTGTCTCCTGTAGGTCTCCCCATCCATGTGCTGTAACAGCTTGTGGGACCCTGCAGCAAATAGGATTACTAAAATGACTGGGGTTTTGTTGGGAAGGGTGGGGGCTTTTTTGTTGTTTTTTTTTTTTTTGTTTAGAAACAACAAAGGTTGTGGAGTGTTTGTTTTTGTTTGCCCAGAACATTTCAAGGATCTAGTTTAGGCTAACCCCACAAACCATGGCACAGCTGGGCAGGAAGAGGAGCAGACTGCAGCGCCGGCATCTATCTGCTTGTGCTTGAAACGCTCTCCAGCTCTGCTGCTAAAGAAAATACAAAGGGGCTTCACAAACAGTGTGAACCTTTCTGATAAATAATGACCTGGTTTTGCATACCCAAGTGTCTGGAATATTGGATAAACCCTGGCAGTAAGTTGAACATGTTCGTTTTGGACTTCAAAAGAAAATGACAGTTTCAGCTGCTGGGTCCTTGAGTTTGCCATGTTGTTTGAAGTACTGGATTAAAAACCAGGTTTGGAGACTGACTTTTTGTTTGTTTGTTTTAAAATACATATAACTGTTGTTATATGTAGTCTTGTCTCTTCTTACAACTGTATGAAAACAACCTATGGTGGGGAAAGGGGTAGAAAAAAAAGCACATGGCTTAAAATTTTAACTTTCTCTCGCTTTCTGTGAAGCGTTGGCGCTTACTCCTGTACCGACCCAGGCACTCTTGACTTTCTTCCATAACGTTATCTGATTAGTATGACCTGGATGAAGCTGCATAATCCTCTCCCTTGTTCTAGAAAAGTGGAGATGAGTTAAAGACTAGAGCAGGAGCACAAGGCCCTTGCGGACCCACCCTTCAGTCCGTTGCATTCCTAAGCACAGGGAGGACTTCTGATCCCCCTCTGATGCTCTTGTCCTCAGCCATTGAGCCCAGGCTTGCTGGGAGGCTTCAGTTTTACTGTAGTGATTCCTGAAATACAGTTTTATCACTTTTCAGGAGTAAGGATTTTCTTTTGAGACTGAATTATTGTTGAATTTTATTTCTGTTTGTTTCTCGAGGTGGGTTCCGTGCCCCG
>NW_010545773.1:0-14618 GCF_000687285.1 Phaethon lepturus
GGAAGGGAAGGGAAGGGAAGGGAAAAGGAAGAGTTTAAGATCTGAAGCTCTGCTCAAATTCATAGCAGGCAATGATTTAACATGGTTTAATAACATGTGACCAAGATATAACCACAGATAACCACTGATGATATAGTCACAAAATGGATAATCCCTATCATTTATTAAATGTCAGTGACAGGTAGTTCATTGCAGTTTTTCAAAGACTCATGCTAGAAAACATAATTATAATAATTAAAAAAAGAGAAGTGATAATTGTAAACCACTAATCAGTTATCATTAAATATTGTAATTCGTTAGGATTCTGCATGTTTAGAAAAAAAGTACCAATTTGTACTTTGTGTTGTTTTAAAAGCTATGCAACATGCCTAATAAAAGTTCTAATAGAAAATATATAACATTAATTCCAAATTTCCTTAATTAAATTATGCTTATTCTAAGAGGAGTACAATTAATTCAAGCTCTGACTAGTAGGTTACATAATTAATAATGAGGCATGTTTTCTTTAACACTTATTAGAAGGATGAAATATAAATATCTTGCAGATCAGCTTCTGCCAAGGTCAAAGAAATAATGCAATTTATGTAGTCACGTTCTCCTTCCTCTAAGGTCCTAGATCACTGAATTGCACTTATTTCCAGTCCAGGAGAACAGGCCTATTATCCTGTCTTAGGATCTATTGCATTTCAGCTCCATCCTCCTGGCATCAAAAGACTATTAGATAGTACAGGAATTTTTCAGAAGCTAAATCTGCATTAGAAGTAGAGTGGTGCAATAGGAGTGTATCTACAAGGAAAAACAGTTGACGTGGGTGACCATACGGCCACGCCATATGCATTATGGGCAATTACAACAGACCAGGACCAATTATAGGCTGTGGATTGAACTACTGTTATTTAATGTTGATACATATTGGTTGTACGTATTCTGGGTTTTCTTACTTTTTTTTTTTTCCTAAAGGAATTTCATTTATGTGCTTTGAGACTGCATGGTGATACTAATCTAAGTCTGGTAAATAGGGTTGATAAAATGATGAATTTGAATAGTGCACTCTTGATGTCAGGTAAAATGTTGATATAGGCGCAACCTGACTGGTTCCTATACCGGGATCAATGTCAGGCCAGACCGCACCAGAGCACGTGTGGAACGCCACTGCCAGCCCGCTCAAAATCCGGACAGTAGTACAGACAGTGGTGGCACAGTAAATAATGCCTCTCTATCCATTGTAAAACAATCCCGGCTGTAGTATTTTGCAAACTTGGCTACTGGTTCCATATTCGGTTAATACAAAAATCTGAAGCAGCAAAAAATTACACCAGGTCATCCACTATGCGTCCTACCCCAGGGCAGAATCCATCACACCCAAATAATCCCTGAAAGGTGTTTTTCTAACTTGTTCTTGCTTGTTTTGGTTTTCATGAATCCTGAAGGACATCTTACCAAATGCAGTGCTAATATAATCTTCTTAATCTAAAGCTGCCTCTATGCATTGAGATGTGCAGAGTATTTATTAGTTCACTTTCATGTAAGGTGAACATGCACACCCTTCACACCAGATATGGTTACATTCATGGTGGTAGGTAGCTTCTAACATGATTTTTGACTTATCTAGATGGAAGATGACATATAAATGTAATCTTTTTTTATTTTGTTCTGGTACAACAGGATTTAAAGGAAGGACAAGAGTAAAGTCATATAAAAGATATTCTGTGATGCAACATAGTGCAGTAAAGAATGACATCTTTCTATGGAACTCTTAAACCATTATACAGAATTTTATAAAAAATTATATCCTTCCAATATATATTGGTTTTGCAAATCCTTTAGTAAGTTTATCATGCTCTGTTTAAATTGTTTTTTTTTTAAACTATGTGTAACACAATCAAGACAGAATACCCTTGTGGGGAAAAGAAAAAAAAAAAGTGGTGGACAAACAGCAATGCTTACCATGATATTGGTAATATTATTTATCTTCACCATTGAAAAATTGTGAGTCTTTCCAAAATTATGAATGATTCTGTAAAATTATGTCAGAGAATTGTTACTGGTCAGGATGGTTTTTCTACTGTAAATACATATAAGTTACTCTGTTCTGCTGGTTTCTCAGACTCTCCTCTTTCCTGATAACCTGCCAGTTAGTTTCAATCAAGCCTTTTTGCAAGAAAGTGCTAAATTCTCGTTGACTTCATGTATGTACATAGGTGTGTAAAGTGATAGATTCAAAATATTACCCCTTCTGAGAAATATTTACTTTTAGTACAACCTCATTGTTACAATCCAGTCCGTGCCTTGGAGAGCCATGGGGAACTTTTTTTTCTTTTTTTATAGTTTCTGAGCTTGTGGAATATAATTGCCACACTTTACCAACCTTTTATCCAGAAAAACAAATCTAATTGACCAAAAATAGACTCCTGTGAGAAAAAAAAAAAAAAAAATATGGACAGTAGCTACAGATTCCTTGGAAGCTTATGATTTGGATTCACCTTTTGGTGTTAGGGATGGAACATGTAATGCGCTACATGGGATGCTGCTTCTGTATGCTAAATTATAGGTTAGCCCATGGAAATTTGTTCAACTGTTCAGCAGAAGGTAAATCTACACACACGACTCAAGATTTAGAACGGTTCTTTAACACAGCTGCTGTTGCAGATTTCTGTAGCCTTATGCAAAACTCCAATTCCAGAAATAACGGTGGTTCTCAGGAATCAAAAATACATAAATCTATGCTACTCAGTTACAAAGATCAGATGATATAAGTCCCCCTTTGATGTTTCTGACCACTATGGGATCTTCTCAGTGCCACAAGTGGTTTTTGTCTGGGCAAAGAGGCTATGTGTGGTCAGGCTGACTGTCTCCCAGCACTCTCCACTTGCATGGGAAGTGCCCACTAATAGGATTGAAATGACAGTATATTTGTCCTCTGAGGAGGATCAGGTAGAGCTGTAGAAGATTTCTACTTCTCTCAAACAGAAAGTTCTAAACTGGATGGTTTTCAGGAAGGAAGGGATTTTATGACCTTATTATTGTCTGCAGACTGCCAGAAGCTTTTCAAAGTAATAGCAACCTGTGTAAAAGAGTGTATGAACTAAACTGAGCTTTTATTGCATCCAACACAGTCACATTCCCCTTAACTTTCTGTAGTGGCACATAAGGTTTCCAGCTGCTTTGCTACTAAAAAATGTCATCAGGCAATGCTTTGCAAGAAGAAATTTATCTGCTGTATTGAACTGTCAGGAACCCAATTAAATACATGTGTGTGTGTGTGGCAGAGGAGGGTACAACCAAGAAACCAGGGTTAAGTTTTCCAAATCAGAAAAGTTTGCTTCGTATGTTGCAGTCATTCTGAAAACAAACAAACAAACAAACAAACCCAAAAAAACCCCCACCCAATACTTTTTTGGGGGTCATTTTTCTTTTAAAACATTTTACTTTTAATTGACAGAATTTACTGAGACTACATTTCAAAGACAAGGGATCTCCTTTTATGGGTCATTGCTAAGCCTTGTTTAAAAAGGAGCTTGTGGCCTGATTGCATCAGTTCTTCAGAGCCTGGCTGAGGCTCAATTTTCTGCCCTGCTGGGCTCTCCAGAGTTCTGGTGGAGTTTATAAGAAGTGAACATAGGCAGCAGTAATGAAAATTGGGCTCTTCAAATATCTCCAGTCGGGCTTGGGAAAAATATTCAGAGTTTATGCCCACTTCTCAGAGACACTTTCAAGACCTGGGCTTCCTAATATAGGAAAGATTTTAGTCCATCAGGATTTTTTTTTTTTTCCCCCAAATGGCAGTTTAATTCAGGGGGAACTCTCAATAAATTTTCAGATGAGGCTCAGGCTCAGAAATGCTCTCTGTTCCTGATCACACTGTCTGGTGCAGAAACATTTGGAAATACTAAAGCAAACTCAAAATGGCCTGACCTGTGAAAATGGCACGGTATATCCAAAAAGAAAATAGCCCAGACCCTGGAAACACTATGGATTTACTTGCCTGGTACTGGAAACTACAGGCACATCTTTACACGCTCAGGCCACAGTACCAGCATGTTCAAGCAATGTAGCTGCAGAACCATATCGGTGTGTTGTTGTCACCACTAACTCCGTGTTAACTACCGAGTTTGACAGCTGTGCTTAATTTCAGTTTGAGGTTATAAATCAGTCCCTGGAGAAGACTGTGAACATCAGTGATCTTTGCTCAGAAAGTTGTCTGCACATGTTTTAAAAGACTAACCATTGACTCTGTTGCAGTTTTTTATGCCAGTCTTTCCCCTGGAATCTCAAAGTAATACTCCAGGTCCCTTGCTCTAATCACAAGCTTATGAAATTTAGCAAATGTTTCTGAAATGGCTTCTCTGTGTATTGAATGTCACTACTTCACCGCAGAGGTTCCTGATTTATACATCGATGGAATTTATTATTGTTGTTGTTGTTATAGTGACCTTGTATGAATTTTTGATCCATCATATTGAAAGCTAGATTGCAAAATGCAACGGCAAGTACCCCCTACTGCATAAAAAGTCAAATGTGTTCTTGAAAAGTACAATGTACATAGAATAAGCCCAGGGAATTGACTGGCCTTTTTTGTTTGTATTTGTCATCTAGCAGGTTCAGACCCTGAAGAGAATTGCTTCTGGACTCTAAAACTGGAATTAAGATGCATTGGACTTAAAAGTTGAAAAAGCTGCATACCTACGTTATTTCTTTATTTGGAATAGTTACAATTGTTGCTTGAATAGTGCATCCACTTTTCATGGACAAAATACTAAACATTGTGGAAAACCAAGATAGGTTTCAGAGAAATTTCGGAGACAATCCATTCTCTAATGGATTAAACGTGCCTCATCATGAGACATTCAAGGTACTTGATCCATCCGGCTTACAAATAGGGGTGACATGACCATAGTTTATAAACAAATTTCTTATAAATGTGAGAAACAAAATTTGAATAAAAGAGTTTAGCAAACAAAATAAAAGTAGGGTTGAGTGTCTGTAAGTTGAAGCTAGCAAAATGTGTACTATAAATAAAACTGAGTTTGAACAGGAAATATAACGAACAACGTGTGGGAATGACATGTCAAGGGTTATGTTGGATTTCTCGTCACTAGAAATATTCAAATCAAGGAGTTACCTCAACACTGGAAGAGGTTGTCAAGAGAGGCCGTAGAATCTCCATGTTCAGAGATATTCAAAATGTCACTGGATATGACCCTGAACAACTTTATCTAACTTTGAAGTTGTCTCTAACTTGAAAGTTGGTCTTGGTTTGAGTCAGAGGTGTCTTCCATCAGAGGAAATGTCTGATATTTGAAACTTCATACAAGCTTCCACTTGATCTCTCTTTCCGTGTGTCAGAGGACTTGTAGGTCAACACAGGAATTACTATGTTCAAAACCAGCAATGCCTGAGAAAAGAAACACCAAATCCTGTCTTTTATGATACTTCTACCAGGGAGGCTTTTTCCTTTTCTCCCCCCTCCTTAATTGCTTTCCCACCTAAGCAACTCTTGACTCTTTTGTACCATCATTTGCTTTCTACACAGCATAGAATTGAAAAAAAGAAAGCACTAATAAATACCAAAAGATCTAGTCAGCTTAGCAAATTGAGTCTACTTAAGGTCAAAGCAAAGGCCTTTTCCGAAATGTTTCCACTATTTGTTCCTGAACACTAGCAAACAGCATTACAAAAGGCCTGGGCTTAGACTGTTTCCCTGACTAACCTGGCTGAGGAGGGCATTAAATAGTCATTTGTTCCTCTTCATCTTCCTACTTTGCTTAAGGACACCTACCACAACTTCTTATCCAGATCTTCAACCTTCCAATTAACCTGAGCTGCTTGTTGGACTGAATTTTCCCTTTTACATCTATCACAACTGAATGATTAAACAGTAAAGTGAGGATCTATCTTGTGTTGAGAGCCCAGTGTAAATTCTGGGAAGTACTGGCATTTGCCTCTGAAATATTGGTTAAGTGATTTGTGTGCCTTGCTCTGGAATTTCCCCTTTTAGGGTAAGTTTTTAGAAACTGAGGATAAATAATTACTCTAGAAATATTATTGGCTGGCTGAAGCTTGTAAATTAGCTTTTTCTAAAGCTCAAGTACTGAAACTACAGGCTCTGAGGAGTTCCAGAGGACATGGTACCTTCCAGATCAGCAGGGTGCATTATCTCCCATACTGTGACTGAAAACATGACCTTTTCTTTGTGTCTTAAATCAGACTGGAAGCATCCAGGCCCGTATGACAGTGTACATTTTTGAGCTGCAGAGCAGAATGGAAGCAAAGCGCTTGCAACGGTCCGCTGGTTTCTGGCTGACAGCTCAGGTTCACTGTAGAAGCCTATTGTCTTAACAGTGCTATGGAGAAGTTTTGGAAAGCTTTGTTCTTTATAGACATCACCCAACGCAAGAGAACTGTAAAGAAGCTGAGCTCTAGAGAAGTAACCACTTATGGCTCTTTCACTGATGATCTCTTTTGTGTTGTTCCAGTACATTGCAAAAGTCTCTGGTAGGATCATTTAGCCATCTCACTACTGCATTGTTCTTACACATTGAATATTTCTACATTAAGAAGACATATTTTGTTGTATTCAGACAAAGAAATATGTTGGGAACAAGCTGTTTAAAAAACCTTAACACCTGCATATTCTGAGAGTTATATTTACAAATTAATTTTATTTTGTTTTCTTTCTGAAGATAACCCTCTAGTTCAAGTAAAGCTGTTGGACTTGTAGCAGTAATTAATTCAAGGAAAACCTATAGTAGTGTTTTCCGTGAGGTCAGACTCAAAGATCAGAATGGTCCCTTCTGGACATTAGATCTATGAATCTATGAAAGAATCAGATGAGAAGCCTAATTTACATTCAGAGATTGTCTTGAATATCCCATCAACGATGTGACACAAATCCACAAAAGCAAGGGAAAAAAAAAATGTATGTAAACACACACATATATATACAGAGACATACTCTTTGCTTCTCAGAGCTAAGGGTTACAGTCTGTAGCTAAACCTATATCCAGAAGGGATAACAATATATATTTGCAAAGAATTTCTGAGGTTTCCATGTTTGTCTAAATGAAAGAGAAAACAAAATCTGGCAAATATTGCTAGGTCTTCCTCCCCCTTCTTTTCTCTTTCTCCCTCTCTCTTTTTCTCCCATCAGGCATAACTAGATAGCTTGAACCACAGAGACTTTCCCAGAAAAAGTTTTTTAAAAATCAAGAACCATACATGAAGCCTTTTGGCTTCTGTCAAACACTGTACTTCGATGAAAACACATTTCAAGCCAATGTTTGCACCTCTTCTACCACTCCGGATAACACAGTATAATCTCAATGTGTCTGTCTTTGCAGCCATCATTTCGTACCACCATATTCCCAATACAAGCCCAGGTTACTACATGTCTTTCTGCCCGTATTATTTCCTGGGAGTCTCCCCAGTCTGTCAAGTTTGTGTATGCCCGACATACATAGAGTAGTTCTTTTGGTAAGGGGAGAGACATAAAGCTGAACTTTGCATTTCAAATAGGCAACAACTCACACATGCATCTGAGACCACATCTCCTGTCCTAGACCACTTTCTGTGAGTTGACTATGCTCCTTTGGGACTTGGGTGCTTATATCCTAAGCTTTTTTTATGTGCATGCCTAATAATAAGCATTTCAGCATGGTGCACAGTGGAGAACACATAACGTAATTTTTACCAAAAGCTATGAAAACTGGTGGGATAATTGCAGGAATTAAAAATCTTTTACTTGAGAGAAAAATCTGTTTTCAGTTGCTTCTCAGCAGTATTGAAGAGTGCACAGTACCTACATAAATTGCCATTTTCACACGAGCGCATGAAACTTGGTCCCTCTCAACACTTGCCTGCCTCGTACCTCAGGATCTGGTTCCACATGTATTTTCTTCCTTGGGGGAAGCACCAAGAAAAATTCCCACCCTTGGGGACTCATTCCCACGCTGTCACTGCAGTTCATTATCTAGTCATCTGTGCCACCACAGCTCTGCCTGGGACCACATGGCAAAACAGATTGCCACAACATTTCCATTAAAAAAGAATAACCAGTTATCGTTGCTCTGTAGATACAAGCAGTGCATGAGGCACATATCTACCCATAACAATCCTGCTTTTTTATTTTTTCCAAGCGTTTCAGAGCAGAGCAGAGCATTTCAGTGATGCAGTTTCCAAGGTCCCTTAGGCACATAACCTTTGCTACAATTCAGGAGACAATGCATTATGGCACAGGAGGGAGAAAGGGTTTCTACGGCAGCAAATGCAAGTATATTTAGCTGGGGGGTAGTGGTGTGTGAGTTTTAAAAGAAATTATACATGGTATTGCGCTTTTCTCATATTCTCACAGAAACCACTTTCTGTAAGGATAAGTGCTTATCCTTACAGCAACAAGCTTTTGTCTCTTTATTCATCCTATTGCCTATGTCAGTCCTTGCTACCCAATACATTAGGAATTAATCGTTTCCTTTGCTCTTTCCCTGATTCACTCCAGGAAAGGAAACTTTCCTAAGAGCAAAGAAAGCTTTAAGAAATTCTTGTATGTGAACTGGGCATCAATAATAAGATGTACAGTGATTGAATAGGAGCTCACTAGTGTTAACTTGAATAACCCAAGGTAAATTTCCCCCTATTACAAAGTTATGTCATTCAACAATTATATAATATAGAAGATACTGAATGGACTTGGGTAATTTAGACAAGATTCTTTGACACTTGTTCCTTCCCACTTGTCCCAAGCCAAACACAAATGGGATAGCTGAAATATTTAAAGTTATCCTACAACCCAATTTTTTTGTTGTAGGAATATCTACAAACCATATTTAGATGGTCAATCCCTTAATATTTATGTGTTCAGACACATGGTCAAGCTAGCTTGGCTTATCTTATGAATTGAGTCACAGTAAATCACACTTTGTACCTCCACATCCTGCAGCAAACACAAGGTTTATGCATTAACATAGACCTGAGGGAAGATGGTTTAAACTAATGTTCTTTACCTCATTAGCAATGTGTTCACTTCACTAATGGACAGTTAGTGCAGCAATATACTGTAACAAATTAAACCTCAGTAACAAAGTTGAGATGGGATCTGCATATTTGTTTTAACTATAGTTCAGAGCAAGAGCCTTAAATGGTTATTTTGAACTCTCTAGGAGTCAACAAGTATCAAGTAAAAATAGTTTTGAGTTAATTTTTAATAAACTAATTTTGTATTTTCAGTAGGGGGCTTATAGGAAAGATGGGGACAGACTTTTTAGCAGGGACTGTAAGCGATAGGACAAGGGGTGATGGTTTTAAACTAAAAGAGGGCAGATTCAGACTAGAACTAAGGAAGAAATTTTTCACAGTTAAGGTGGTGAAACCCTGGCACAGGCTGCCCAGAGAGGTGGTAGATGCCCCATTTTGGGAAACATTCCAGGTCAAGGTGGATGGGGCTCTGAGCAACCTGATCTAGTTACAGATAGCCCTGCTGATTGCAAGAGGGTTGGACTAGATGGCCTTGAAAGGTCTTTTCCAACCCAAACTATTCTATGAGTCGATATTTTATAATTCTATGATAATTTTTGTCCTTTATTGTGGAGACTTGGCAAACCGGGAAGATTACTTTTAGGGGTTGCATGAGTTTTTTGCTCTGATTTTATATTTTAATCAAAAGCTAAATATGATAAGATTAAATGGCCTTTATTTTAAGTTTTTGGCCTAAAAATCATTTGTATTTTGTCTTATGTGCATGGAAAAACCCAGCGAGTACTGTTTTCCACACAGAATAATTTTTGCGTAATGGTGGAAGGGATGCAATCTTTATTATGTATCTGGCATGTAGTAAACCGTACCAACGAGTACTGTCTTCCACACAGAATAATTTTTGCATAATGGTGGAAGGGATGCACCCTTTATTATGTATCTGGCATGTAGTAAACCGTACATTTGGAAAATCTCAAGTGTAAACTTCTTAAGAGACTACTAGTCCACAACCCACAAAAAGTGGATTAATATGATACAGATAATGAATAATTTTCTAAACAGGTGCCTGGATATTCATTTGTAGCAGTGAAGAAGGGGTCAAAAGGAGAAAATATTTTGGGTTTTAGTTTGTCCATAGACTCCTTAAGTGATGTTGAACAAGACTCAATCTTTATATAAATCCTATTGAATTCAATGGAAACTCCAGCTTAAATTAGGTAGCCAGATATTTTTACCATGGCTAAACAAAGAAATGTGTACCAGAAAATGAGGGGTTTAGAAGCGAGAAAATCGAGCAGAAAGTCAGCTAGGTTTGCCAGCGTGCCAAGCTCTAAGCACCAACTCTTTAAAGGTCTTTCTCCAGCAAATATATTGTGGATAGTCTGCTTAGCATATAATTTTTGAACACTCACTGAGAAAGGGAAAAAAACCCCTATATAACAATTAGAATTCACTCAGGAAGAATGGAGCCTCTGGACGACATTATTCTGTGTAGTTTAAGAGAACAGAGATCTGCATCTCAGGATCCTACATGCCAGGAAATTATCTAATAAAAACAGGTAATGCTGTCAACAATACATTGTAGAAGGCGTATCCTAATAGTTGTGTTATAAAATTTTATTTCCGAATGAGCATAAATGGTGAGAAGTGGGGAGATAACTGTGAATTTCACAAGTTTGCATGCAGAGCTACTCACAAACAGTATAATTCTGCTCATACCCGGAGACGTAATCATTGTCATCAATCAAATTCATTAATTCCTAAGAAATTTAAGCACCTCTGAGAAGCAACTTTGACGGTGTATTTTTTATACATAGGTATCATTTGTGGCAACCAGATAGAGAATTATATAGTAGATAAATTCTCTAATCTCTCTGTCACATTCCTTGCTCAGTGAGTTTGGTCTCAGTTTATGTCCACTCTACACCAAGGAATATATTTTGGGGTCTATATTGGTATGGAGTCTAGAACAGGGCAGTCAAGGTCCAAAGCATACCTCCTAGGGACTGTTACACACACAGAAAAAGAATAATGACAATAATAAAAATGTCTACTAACATGTTAAATTAAGGAGAGCCACCTGCAGGTAGCTGATAATCATATTAAAGAAACTTGTGAACATCTGTAATTCTTTGTCCCCATTTATCATTTGATGAAAGAACTAGGTCCTAAATCCAGCCTTACTTCATTCTGTGTATTGTAGTAGCAATCTAAAATAGGACTCAGTAGGCTGAGCAGGAGGTCTGACAGTTGAGATCGTGTAACACTGGTGTATGCAGATTATGGCTGGTTTTTTCCACTACTTCGTCCAAGTAGTTTGTAGAATTTCTGCGAAATGCAGGGGGAAAAAAAAAAAGAAAAAAAATAAGAAAAAAAATCCTCAGACAATTATTGAAATATTAACATTTCTTATTTCCTGTTAATAACAATAATAAATACATACATACATACATACATAATGAAAAACTTCTCTGTAAGGTGAAGACAGCGGACTATTTTATTTACTTATTTTATTTCAGATCACTTAAAGATTATAAATGTTGACTGTGACATTTTAAGATCATAAATTACTTTCTAGTAAGCAATACTCCTACTTTTCATATTTAGAGTTTAGAAACAAAAAATAAAAATACATACTCCTTTTCCCCTTTTTAATGGTTAATTAGGTCACTAATCAAAAGAAATTCTTAAGAGGAAAATGAAATGTTGACATTTTGCAATTATTTGCTACTGTGAATAATACATAAACACACTACTTATGGTTAAAGTGGCTTTCAAACCCTTTTTCTGCCATTAGGGCATGAACTGACTGCAGAATCAGTGTATTTTACTTGATATATTGCCACATTATCTACTTCAGTGCTTCCATTTAGTTTGGGTCACTTACATTTCATTATACTGTACCTTGGCTGAGTGCAATAAAAAAAAAGTTTATTGCAACTGCAAGCTCCTAATTAAACATCAGCTGTAAACTGAGCTACCCATTACAGATTATATATATAAAAAGATGATATTCTTGGGAATCACTCTATCATGCCACACGATTAATATATATGTGTCCTTGTAAATAAGAGTTGATGTGCTATATACATAATGGATATGATTAGCTTTTTATTGAGACCCAAGACATCAAAGATAAAGGGATACATAGATTTCTCATTCAGCAATCTTGTTAAATATGATATAAGCATGTATAGCCATACACAGATAATACATGCAGAAATGTGTTTGGTGTATTACAGTGTTCTTAACTGCTATCACTGTGGTTGCAGATTTCAACTTACAAATACACATCTAGGGTAAAATTAACCCCATATCAGGGAGCAAAAAAGTTCAGTCAATTAAAAATCTCCGTTTCCTACAAAGAGGAGGAAACTGCATCAAACAAAGAGGAGGAAACTGCATCTTTTCTCTTCGGAAAAGACTCTAAGCAGATTTCATATCTTGAAGCAGACACTTCAGATGGGTCTCATGAAGGACACGTTTGAAGTTTGACTGGTATTTTGTATAGAAAAGGTACTTTTTAAGTGGTCCACTGAAAAATCAATTTCATCTTAATATATACAATGAACATATTAGTTCTCTTGTTTTACAGTTGATGGAATTCTACTCAGTGTAGAGAGGAAGTTAGAAAAGTGTAGACCAATGGAGTTGCATGCCCTAAGGTGACAATTTTGTATATTGAGGAATTAAAGGGCAACAAAGTTTAATTTCCAACTTCCTTCCATGCTTCTTCCTATATATAGATAGGTATACGCTTCTTAATTATGCCAGTATAAACTGTGGGATCATGCAGAGATTTGTTTTCAGCAACTGACGTGATTTCAGAAAATATATATTTTTTGTACTTTGTTGTTTGCAATGTTTTTTATATAGATTTCTTAGGGCTGTGAATATTTTATCATGTAACGGAATACATATATACTAAGGAAAGAGCGATGAGAGAATCCAGACTCATATCCAGGAATCATCCCATTTAATATTAGTTCTAGTCAGTGAGGTTGAGTGTTGCTGTCCATGGACCCATATGTCCATCTTTACAAGGAAAAGAGAAAATTCTCCTTGGGGACCTCTCAAATCTCAGGTGGGAAAGTATTTGCCTAACTTAAAAATTGAAATCAGGTGTTTAAAGTTAATTTGGACCAACATATAAGAAGGTACTCAAATTCTGTTGCCCACATACAAATGCAGGAGTTGGTTTGTAATTTGAAGATGTGACAATAGGATTTGGGTTACACAACACGATAGCCTTAAATTGTGTTACCTTACCAGGGCTCAGACTAACACAAAAAAATGTTAAATATTTGACCTCTGAAAATCAGATTTTAAGATATGGTCATTATCAGGAAAAGTAGATAAAGGGACTAATCACTTGTAAATTTGCTTGTCCTGGAAGACATTAGATATCTGCTGTTGCTGTGTTGTTCACAAAACTCAGGTGTCTGAACCCAAACTGGGGTCTCTTCAGAGTCTTGTGCTGCCTCATTTAGCTGAACAATTCTCTTTCCTTACTTGCTGTCCTTAGTCTTGGTTAAGAGAGAAAAAGATTAAAAAAAGCATCCTTTTCCCTTTGTGCTTGGAAACATAGCCAGCCTTGCAAAGAACCGTGCAGAGCGGCCTAAGCTGGAGAAAGAGATCGGTTACTGTTCACACGCTGACTACTTTTCTTACATTGGCTTAGTTAAAGCACCTTTCCATATAACCCATATAGACACAGGTGGCATAATTTCCACACCCCCCAGTTTAAATTGGTGTAAATCACAGGAAGCTATTGCAGTTTCTCCAGCTGAGCATCTGGCTCTGTTCTTCTTCAGGAGTGAAATATTTAAAAGAGCAGCGAGGGTTAAAAAGAGAGGTTGCTTCCATTAAAATCTGTCTCAAACTATAAGCAAGCTGTCATGTTTAAAAACAAACAAACAAACAAACAAACAACAAACGTGAGTTTGCAGTCTCTCTCACAAAAATGCTGTAACAAAGACAACAGCTTGACAATGGCAGCTGCTGCATAGAGAAAAAATTAGAAGACAATGTCATTTTTAACGATTTTTTAAAATGGAAAATTAAAGCAAAATAAACGAGATGTCCTAGGACTTTTTTTTTTTTAAGAATCTGTCTCTCGGTCTTATTATTTATAAATGGCAATGCAGACAGACGACAGGAGCATATGCTGGGAAGAGTCTGAAATTAGACAAAGCATTAATCGAAGAGAAATTATTTTTTGTTTCATACAAAGGTTATGCTTTTTGTGTCTTTGTGTGAAACTTTAAAAAAATAGATACATATCAATCCATATATACAGACATGTACATACACATGCTCACAAAGAACACATACATATATTTAGATCAACACATAGTTTCATGTTTATAAATTAATATCCATAAAAATATATACACACGTGCAAATATTATATTTATAAACTAATACATGTAGGTGTAAAATTTGCAGACAGGCACTCTCAGTTATCCTTAGAAAGAGACTAAGCTGTAGAATAAAATGCCAAATACCAAAAAAAATGGGATTCTATTTTGAGACAGTATTCTCAGCCTTTTATTTATTTTTTTTTTTCTTCAGTAACTTATAAGAACAATTTAAATCATTTAGTTGCCTTCATACTGCCCTAAAGCCTTATGTTTCTATCTGTCCTGCTG
>NW_010545773.1:14649-20270 GCF_000687285.1 Phaethon lepturus
TTTATAACAAGTCAGCGCTATTCAGTGCAATTTCCGCACTTAAGGGCAGAAAATCTCCTTCAAGGAAAAAAGGTTTTTTCTTAAATCTAATCTTTTTTCTCAATGCTTCCAGTAACTTAAAGGTTGCCTGAAAGTTATTTAGTTAAGTGAGAGAGGTAAAGTTTTTAGAACCACCGATAGCATCTTGCTCTCAATTAACACAGAATAATCCTGTTTGGATGTAAGCAGTTAACAATAGTATGAAAGAGTTAATACTTAGTCTGTAAAAATATTTTTTAAAAAATAAAAGGCTACTATTCATAATTTTACTACTTTAATGTATTTATCTCCCAAAAACTTAAATAAATTGAAGCTGATGGAAAGCGTCCTTTCAATTCTCTTCTTTTCAAATCACCTATATTCATTTTGTGTATCATATGTGAATATGGGGTTTTTTTGCCCTGAAATTTTTTGGGCTAAATGAAATACTAAAAATCTTTTATTTTTTATTCTTCATTAAGCAAAAATGGTACTTCAAACAAAAATTATCACAACTGCTTTGAAACGTTCCATAAGTTATTGTCAGGGAAACTCATTGCCTCAAAGCACAGGAAGACTTTTTTCTAATGGTAAGCTGGTTTTGTGCTTTCAAAAGATTAATTAAATGAGGGAACACTTCTGCCTCTTGTCTATTAGTGCTCCCAGCACACTCTTGGTCATACTGGGGAAATTGCTGTGTACCTATATTCCAGTTGTATCTAGTCATAGTGTCATCTACAACTCCAGTCATAAGTACCAGAAGTCTTGTTCTCTTCTGGATATGCTTGAAACAGGTTTGGGGTTTTGTTGGGGGTTTTTTGTTTCTTTGTTTTGTTTATTTCAGTAGGACACCGTGGCAATCAAAAATTGCAGGAAGACAACCTGTAAAGGTGTGTGTTGTTTATTGCTACAGCAGTGCTGTATCGGCAAGTGAGAGCATCAGCAGCACAGTGTTAAAGAAGTAAAAATAGTTCCCTCCCAATCTCAAGCTCAGTCTTTAAATCACTGGAAGCTGTTCATTTTTACCCAAATGTTTCATGTTTGCATTTTTATCTATCCAGTTGTGAAGAATACATCAGCACAAGCCACTTCAGTGGGGCGGCATCTCTTACTGTGTCTAAGCAGAGTGTGTTGAGCATAACTGCAACATATATAACTATTCTTATAATTCTGGAGGATGAGAGAAGCCAAATGCATGCCTGTGTGTGGGTTGTTATCCTTAGGCTGTTTTCCCATCAGTGGTGTCAGGGAAGGGTCTGCTCAGGAGGTTTGCTACGCATAGATCGACGGCTTTCTGCTGGATCCCAGTTTTGAAATGGGCCAGTAAGGAGACACGGACTGAGAGTCGGTGGTTCAGGGGCAGCTGTGCAATGAATGTTCTTGTCTCAGACAGGGTTATAGAGAAGGCACAGGCAAATGCTGCCTGTACAGACAGCAGGGTAGTGACCACAGCACCACAGATACAGAGAGGGGCTGGTGGCTGTAGGGGGGACAGAGCATTTTTGGATGTTTCTGTGGGAGCACTTCATTAAGGGATATGAGACAGGCTGAGAGATGTCGGGGAAGAAAAGGCCTTTTCTGCCCATGTTATAACTTCTGTGGTCGCACAGCTGTCAATCTCGTACCACCAAATCAGTGTTAAATTTACTGTCTCCCCCTGCCCCTTTTCTTTCTTTTCTTTTTCTTTTAAGAGACTGCTAAGAGATTGAACAGTTTGAAACAGACACAATTGCACCTAGACAAAATTCCCCCAGATAAAGGCCAAAATAAAAGCAAGGACATAGAGAGAGGAAAACGTTTTCACACAGAACGACCTTTTCTGGGAGGAGGTGGGAGAGCGGAGCTGGGATTGTTCACACGCTTCAATCTCAGCCCTGCTAGGTGGGTTTTAACTCTTAATTTTCCTGGCACCTTTACCCTCTTTTCTCCCAGTAACACCAGGGAGCCTTTTCCCGTCTGGGGTTCTCCTCATTGCCCTTTTCCTTGACTTTGTCTTGTCACTCCAACCATAGTCTTGTTCTGCCAGATATGTTTCATTTTCTGCATGACTTCCCCTGGATGGGCATTTCAAGCTGTGATTTCTAAGCTTGATCTCACACTGTAGATCCTGTTATCTCAGTAAAAAGCTTTAAAGTTCAAAGTGAGTTGGATGAACAATACTTTAAAAGCAGTGTAAAGCCTAAGCATCCTCTGGGTGGGAGCCGTTCAGCAAAGAAAAGTCAGATGTTTGCATGCTTTTATATGGAGAAAGAATAATTCAAAATCAAGATGCCAGTTTGGGGAAAAAATGTTAGAAAGAGTTATTAAGAGGTCTGAAGAAGTGCATGTAGTTATGGTTCTGTATTCACACATTGCTGCCATGGGGCTCTTGTCACTCATAGCCCCAAGGCTTCTCTTACCAGCTGAGTTTATTCCAAAGCCATTGAATTCCACAGCAGTCTGCTAAACTTCAGACCAAACTCTTCAAGCAGAAGAAAACAGGGATTAACTAATACATTATTAGTAGCTACATGAAGCAATTGGATATCATCCCTGGCACAAGCCCTGGTACAAGAAACAAGATGGTGTTTCCTTATTTCCCACTAATCTCTGTGCTGCTCTCCTCCACCTGGACCCCCTGGTGCAGCTGTGTGCTCTGCCCTGTTGCATGGGGATTTTTGACATTTTCTGGGACAGGTAGACCTGGAAGTGTGTACAAGGAAGACCTATGCTTGTTTGTTGTGATGAATGGCGTTATCATTCAAGATTTTCTGGCAATACACCCAAACAGGACCCAAACTCCTACATCCAGAAGCACAGGTTCTCCACTGGTGTTTAAAAGGGCGTCTTTAGCGACCTGATCAGTTCTTTTGATATTTGTGGAAAAGAGATGAGCTTTCCTTTGTTAGAATACAATTCTCCTGAACACGTACTAGGGGTATGATACAATAGCCAGAGGAAAAATATCTGAATTTTTATAAAATTTTTGCTGGCATAGGAGGCAATTTACTCTCTCTAACATGAGCCATCTAAAAGTTATGAGAACATTCTCATAAAAAACAGGAGATGTGACAGGATTTTTGGAAGGTTTTTTTTAGGCAGCCCTTCTCCAAATAATTCACTGGTAGTACCAAATATCCCACTAAACTACACATAAATTAACTTGGTTGTAAAACCTTTACACAAAGAATTGAAATCTAAGAGAGAAGGAAGTTTATACAGCAAAAATTGCAGAGGTGACAAGGAAAATTAAGATCTAGTTGTATGATACACAACCTAGGTTGCAAGTATTTTGTGGTATCCCTATGACTTATGAATAAGTCATGTCAATAATCATTGCTTAAGAGGATTTAGATGGCAATTGGCCATTCTAGAAAGACATATTTTAAAAGCAGAAGGTTTAAATTTTTTTTTATTGTTTGTTTATATATTTATGGGTTGATCTTTTAAATACAGAGACATAAAGCAGAAGTAACTCTGTTGAAGCCTTCAGAACAATTTTTATAGAATTATAGAATCATAGAATCATAGAATAGTTTGGGTTGGAAGGGACCATTAAAGGCCATCTAGCCCAACCCCCCTGCAATGAGCAGGGACATCTTCAACTAGAGCAGGTTGCTCAGAGCCCCCTCCAACCTGACCTGGGATGCTTCCCAAAATGGGGCATCTACCACCTCTTGGGGAAACCTGTGCCAGGGTTTCACCACCCTCATGGTGAAAAATTGCTTCCTCATATCTAGTCTGAATCTGCCCTCTTTTAGTTTAAAACCATCACCCCTTGTCCTATCGCTACAGGCCCTGCTAAAAAGTCTGTCCCCATCTTTCTTCTAAGCCCCCTGTAAGTCCTGGCCAGCTGCAATAAGGTGTCCCCAGAGCCTTCTCTTCTCCAGGCTGAGCAATCCCAAGTCTTTCAGTCTGTTCTCTTAGGAGAGGAGTTCCAGCCCTCAGCATTTTTATGGAATCATAGAACAGTTTGAGTTGGAAGGGACCAAAAAGGTCAAACTGCTAACGGTTCCTAGCAATTACAGGCTGTGTAATGGAGTGGTGCACCCTTCCACGCAGGCTGCAGGTGCTTACCCTATCCATGACATGGCGGTGAGGCAGTCTATCGAGTAGCTGTACAATCCCCCCCTTTTCAGCCTTTCCTTCCTTCTCTTCTTTTTTTTCTTATATTTTTTCTATTTCTTCATCTTTCTTTTTTCTTTTTTTCTTTTTGTTCCAAAAGGAACCAAAGATATATAGGGAAATGGTGAGCTCTCCCCTCTTATCCTAGGAAAGAAGCAGGGAAAGAGGAGACAAGTTTGTTTATTAAAGTAACAATTCAAAACTGCATTATAGTTGTCTTCACTGGAGATATATGTAGCACAGTGCATTGCATTGCATTGCACTGCAGGCTTAGTCCCGTGATTATTCTGCCTGGAACGGGCTGGATGAGTAAAGGGTCCTGTTTAGACCCTAGTACCACAATTCCTTTTGCTATGGAAAAAAAAATAAAGGTTGATAGCAGAGAGTATGACACATCATTATCTCTTTCTCAAATATATATTGGATGTTCCTAGGACCATCCTATATTCTTCCCAGGGCATTCTGTGTTGCAATTGTCAGACAGAGATGCTATACTAAATGGATATTTCATCTGAGTTGTTACAGCTATTCTTACATTGTTAGGGTAAAAGGCCAGAGTAATAGACAAGGAGTGTGCTTGGACTTGTTTGTGGAAGCTATTTGGTGATAATTTACCAAAAGTAAATATAATTCTTACAAAGATAAGATGTATTCACACATGTGATTTGAATCACAAATGATGCAGAGGCAGCAGAGTTGTATATAGAAACAACAGCAATGTGAATTTGTGACAAATGTTGTTGGAAAAACCGAATTTGATTTGGACCATTTGTGACTCGGGTCACTGCTTTCCTTTTGTGGAACTCTTCATTCAACTCAACCCCAAAAGTGACAAAGGGAAGAAAGCTTTTTAAAGACTCCTCATCTTTTCAATATGCTAAGCATCTCCCCTTACCTGCAGAATAATTGCAACAGCTCTGAAGGTACATACATATTTTTGTTTGTATGTTGAAATTACCTTCATTTCTGTTCTTAGGTTACATTTTACAAAAGTGAAAGCAATTAAACCTTCATTGTCCAAGTTTTCAAGTCAGTATGGCAGTACCGTCATGCATCCATCTCACTTGGGAATAGACTAATTCTCAGTCACACTGCTAAACAGATAAATGCATCTCCTTAGGTTAATCTTGGCTTATTATTGAGTGACATTCAGATGTTTGCCTCAGTTCAGAACTGCAGACTCTTTCTTAGTTAAACATCTTTTATATTATGAAAATGGCCACGATTTGCAAGAGATACACAGATGGAAAATTTTAAGAAATAAAAAGGAAAAGAGAAACAAAACAACGATCGTTATTTTTTTCAGTTCTTGTGTTTCAGAGGAAAAAAATCAGGATGTACGGCATGCTGTTTAATTTGTAGTTAATGACATTCATTGTAATGACACATTAGACATTCAGAGCTTTGTCTTCTATTGGTTTTTTTTGAATGGTGATATGTTCAGGTTTTGAAATTAAGTGGAGTTGCATTATATTATACTGTATTATATTATATTATAT
>NW_010545774.1:0-573 GCF_000687285.1 Phaethon lepturus
GAGCAAAGGACAGGGAACAAGCCAGAGGGACCGAGGGGCGGGGGGGGAAGAAGCACAGGCAGATCAGGCCAAAGAGACGGAGAAAGAAAAAATGGTGAGGGACAGCATGATGAGAAAAAAGGCCAGGGAGCAGGACAGGGGGATAATGGGACAGCGAGGCTGGCAGGGCGATATAGCGAGAAACGATGGGACAGGCAGTGGTATGGAGATACAGAGACAAGAAGTTAGGGGGGAGGATGGAGGACAGAGAGGATACGAGGAAAGGGACAGGGAGCGGGGCAGAGGTGAAGAAAGGAAAAAACACAGTGATGGGTAGCAGGGCAGAGCGAGGAGGAAAGACAAGATGAAGGACAGACAGATATAGAAAATGGGTGAGGCAGGAAAGTGGGATACTCCAAAAGAGCGAACAAGGAGGCTGAGACAGAGCAAGTGAAAGCAGCAGAGAGAATGACAGAGAAGCAGAGCACGAGAAAAAACAGGGACAGAAAGGCGACGCAATAACTAACAGGGAAGGGGAGCAGCACAGAGCACCACAGAGAATAAGAGCTGAACAGGAAGGGGGACAGGGACAGC
>NW_010545774.1:1001-1312 GCF_000687285.1 Phaethon lepturus
ACCCCTGCCTCCGTGCTCTGAACGAGAGGCCCGTCTGGAACTGGAAAGTGCAGATACTAAATTTAATAAAATAACAGGGAAGACGACATAGATGAGACATGACCAAGCGTAGCACAAAATGTAACATACGCTACCCTGCGCCGTCAACTGCTGCAGCCCAGCATCTAATGGCAGGCTTACTTTCTATTTTCCAAGGAGACCACCACAAAAATGTAACTTTCAGATCATACAAATGTTTGATCAGGCCATACAAAAAAGGTGACGAAAATTGCCTTACAGATCTATGTGAATAGGTGACAGCAGCAGGAAAA
>NW_010545774.1:1854-2202 GCF_000687285.1 Phaethon lepturus
ACGAGTTTATGATGAACTGCCACACTGTTAAGTAAAACAGTAAATCCAGTGCACAGTATTTGTGCAGCCTCTGGTTTGATCTTTGCCTCTTGCCATCCACTACCAAAGCTGCTGCCGCATCCTGTGCACCAGACATAGAAGGTTTTAAACCATGACCTGAAACGCAGTAAGGATAAAATAAGAGAAAATGTGCCATTATTCTTTGCAGTTATGATTAATTCAGTTCATATTTTACAGTCTGGTTATGGAGTAAAACTGCAGACTTTACATCAAGTATTTGCCATTCAATATACCAAATATATAAAAATGCCCGATAGTTTAGAAAGGGGCACAAAGCTAATTCACAAC
>NW_010545775.1:0-2057 GCF_000687285.1 Phaethon lepturus
CAGTAGAGGGGCAAGATGACCCCAAGGGTCTGAGATTCACCGCCGCTCCCACTCTCAGAGCCACTGGGAGAATTTGACAGTTTGGACCCATCTTCATCTGTCTCTCCCCCTCCCTTCCTCTTCTGTACCTCTGGGTGCTTGACTGTCATTCACCTAAGAGAATAGATCGGTGTCTTACAGCGCTCACAGCATGAGGCTTCCCAGATACACAGCCTACCCCCATTTTGGTTATGCATACAGACCCTGCCGTGCACGCTGGTGATCGGATCTGCCGGGGACTACGCTAAGAGTACAGGAGGGAGGACGGGGACAGTGAGATCAGAATGGAAAAAAAAAAACCAAACAGTGACAGTGAGCAAGACAAATGGATAGAGAGAGAAAAAAAAAAGGAAGGAGGGAGAGAGATAGGAAGGTGGGGACACAGGGTGGCATGTACAGGCACGGAGAGGAAAAGAATGCCAGGGAACAGGCCAGAGAAATTCTGGGAGCAAAAAAAGAGATGGAAAAAACAGCGATGGGCTACAGGACAGAGACCGAGGATGAAAAAAGAGGGAGAGGGAGCAAGACAAAAATGAATCGAGAAAAAGAAACGGGAGCAGTAGAACAAGAGACAGAAAGGGAGAAGTATAATGCTCCAGGGTCAGCAGGGCTGCCTCTGCAGGCGTGAAGGGCCCAGGCAGGAGGGAGGAGCAGGACAGAGTGGAGATCAGTGCAACCACATGCATGGTGGGGAGCCCTCAACCCTGAGCATGCAGGTTGGAATGGGGGAAGAAGGCAGAACCCCAATGCTCACTGGGGTTTCTAGGGCACTGGTGGCATTTTGAGGGATGGCCTAATCTTTCAAAGGGGTGGCTGGGCTCGTGCCGCTGTGGTGATGGTGCACCCAGCCCCCCATCCCACTTTTTGCTCCTGGACTGCTCTACAACCTTAAGAATTCGGTTGCCTGGCAAGCCTTGGCCCTTGTGCAATTGACCCTAAGCCTGACAAAAATCAGGAGGCTACAGTACAAGCACTCCATGCAGCCTCTGCGCTCCCTGACTCAGAAATTACTAATGTCCTGCAGAAATCAGATACTGGATTTCTGCTGTGACAGAAAATGGCATTTCTGAGGTAATAGCAGATTTGGAGAAAGGACAAATCATCTCTAGAACCCACTCCCCCTCTAATTCACCAGCTTGGCCAGTCAGAGAAGTAAACATTTATTAGGTACTTGGTGGATTGCAGGCAGTGCAGCAATTCTGCCAGACACCTTAAATAAAATAGTACAATTGCAGATGCCCCAATCTCAGAAAGAATTACGACAGCTCATGGGTACTCTAGGATAGTAGAGAAAACACATACCTGGATTTTCTATCATTGCTCATCCACAGTACTCACTTTGACAAAAGGGAAAACCTCAGAAATGGGACCCAGAACATGAAGAGGCAATCAAAACCTTAATATGGAAATTAAAAACATACCAGTCACTAGGAGCAGTAAAGCCGCCCTGACCCTGTTATAGCAGAATGGGGATTTGCTGAACATGTTACTTACTGTAATCTATTCCAGGCTGGCCCTGACAGACCAAAGAGACCTTTATTATTCAATAACTGCTCAATTGCAGCTACAGGCAGAACAGAGATGCTCCCAATGGGAAAAGTTTTGTCTTTAGTCTGAGCAGTCAAACAAGTTGAGAAAATACACCAGGGACAACCCATTCAGACTAGAGGGACATTTAACTTATTAGAAACAGACCCAAAAGGAACTGCTCGCCCGGAAGTCAGGAAGCGGTACACCAGCTTGACAGGAGCGGCAGAGGAAATGCGATTAACCGAAACACGTACCAAAGTTTCCAAATTACAGGTGCCTATAAATGCAGACCCACTAGTGCTACAACAGCCTTCGAAACCCTCACCGATCTTAGATGCGCCTGCCCTCACCGAGGGAACACCTACAGAAAACATTTGCTCCACCGGTGCCGCAGCAAAAAGGGTAAATGTTAAAGGGCAATACAGGGCTGTTGCATTAGAAATTACCACCGGCAAACAAAAAACAGAAGGTGAAGGCGGTGCACAAGC
>NW_010545776.1:1267-3681 GCF_000687285.1 Phaethon lepturus
CTAACTAAAACCCCTCCCCCCCCCCCCCCAAGACTGGTTGTCATCGTTCTGATGAAAATTAATTGATAGAAGCCATCCTTTCCACGTAAAGCAACTGCTTCGCTGCCGAGAGCTTCCCCCGCCACCGGCCGGCGTGGAGGCAAGCGGAGGCGCTGCCTTCGACTCAGCCGGAGCGAGGTGCGGATATTTAGATAAATATTTAGATAAATAAGCAAACCGAGAACTGGTGTTCTTAACCCTGCCTGAGAGCCGATGATGGGAGACGCCAGCCCTCCCTGCCGCCCTCGGGGAGGCTGTTTTCGCAGCACCTGACGGCTGCGATCGCTCTTGCCACGGATGCCTTTAAACTTCGTAAAGTTGCTTTCAGAGAAGTATATTTATTGAGGCTACGAAACGCTGCATGCAGCCTAATGTCGTAAAGCAGCGACGATCATCACATTTAGCTCTGACTAGAATGAATAAGTCGGGGTCTGTAGCTGCTGGCAGCCCTGTCCTTCATTTCCAAAGAAGTCATATTTTCCAGAGGGTTGATTGAAATAAAAACACGTGTTTATGTTTTTCCATTTCTTAACTCCAAATTATGCCCTAACGAAAGGATATAGTTTGATTTGTCATTTGTGTTTAGAGTATGCCGATGTGGAAAAGTAAACAGGAGCCTAAGTCACTTGATTTGTTTTCTGTAAGCAAATAACACTGAAAAGCATAGCTGTAATTTGCAATGAATTAAAATTGATTCTTTTCATCAGGCAAGAAAATAGGGAAGTGTGAGGTCGTTAATTATTGAGGGAGGCGCTTCTCATTACAGCGAACAATGTTACAATGCAGCACTGAGGAGCGGGAATGTGAATAATAATATCCGATATTTCAGCACTACTGTCTGGAAATAAAAAAAAAAAAAAAAGAAAAAAAAAGAAAAAAAAGAAAAAAAATCCGCGCGAACAAGCCAGGCGACCAAAAGTTACATTTGATAAACGCTGGGAGAGTTGCTAACTGTAAAAAGCAATTACGATGCTCTGCATACAGAAGCCCCCTTAGCTGGATGGATGCTTAATAAATACATAAATAAAATATCAAATTACAAACCTTATCAGCCATTTACGCCAAGCCACCCTGCTGACTTTAGCAGTTTAACCTTATTTTACCGTATTTCTCGCTCCAAATATAATTATTCTGATAAAAGAAGGTTCTGTTCCTAAATCAGGGCAGAATTGGTTAAATACACTTGTTTATATTACAGCCTCATGCAGTCGGGGCTTGAGTTCAGCGGGGAGGAGAGGGGGGGAGCACTGGGGGTTGGAAAGTTCTTTCCCCTCTCTTCCCGGGGTGACAACACTGGAGAATTAGGGCTGTATTGCCCCAAACGCGGGGCGCCCCACTCCCGCGGCCCTTCCGCGGGGGGGGAGAGTGGTCCCCGATTTGGCACCCCGGGATCGGGCCTGCCAGGGAGGGAAGGGATGAAAAAGGAGAGAGGGAAGAAGGGAGGGAGGGAGGAGGTAGGAAAGAAGAAGGAAGGAAAGAAGGAAGGAAAAAGGAAGGAAAGAAGGAAGGAAAGTGCGAGGGAAGATGATCTGCCAGTGCCTAGCCCCTTGGCAGGCGCTCGTGTACGAAATTCAATCTCTATTTTTTATGAGAAGTAAACTGTCTAAATAAATTTTATTAGGGGCAACCAATATATTTTCTGGTAGTTCCCTTTGTTCCAGTTCTACGTGTGTGTAACAATCTAAAACCTATTTATTGAGGAAAAATCACTGGATCCGTCATAGAAAATCCTTTTACTTTGCTCTGAAGTGATTTCTGAAGACACTCGTGTCACTCTGAAGATTTTTGGCCATTGCGCTAAAGTCTTTCCTTGTTAGGAACTTCAGTTCCTGTGATCATGTGGGGAATACAGTAAATTGTAGCAGGGAACGGACTTGACTGGCAGTTTTCTGGCTACACTGGGAAAACGGAAAGATGACGGGGACTAAAATCCCTGTAAACACATCTCCGCGCTGCCCCGGTGAATTCAGGAGCTTGACAAAAGAGGGGTGCCCGGGAGCGGAGTGCGATTAGAGCATTTTACATGTGCCCCTCGGTCCTTTTCCTGTTTCAGCCCTGCCTGCTCTTTTCTCTCCCGCAAGACTTCCTTCTCTGATTTCCCCCCTTCCCTCAAGACGATCGCGCTCTGAAGTCTCGGAAGAAATGATTTAGTTTGTTTATACTGCTATAAAAATCAAGAGCAATAGAAAAGTCATAAAACGAAGCGCGCTATCAATCACACCGCAGCATTGTTATTCAGCAGTTGCTAACAGAGATTGATAATCCTTTGATTTCATCCCATTGTTATTGCTCTGATGTGTCTGCGCGTTAACTATTACACGTTTATTTATCGACCCGGAGCACACAGCGAGGCGGCGGGGCTGCAGGCGCGCTCG
>NW_010545777.1:0-295 GCF_000687285.1 Phaethon lepturus
GCAGGCAAGTCCCCAGTAAGGAGGCCGAGGCCGACGATGCCAAGTCAGTAGTTAGGGTCAGGGTCAGTGCGCAGAGCATGGCTCACGCAGACGCCGAGCGGAACAGCTGAGATGAAAAGCAGCTCTCGAGCCAAGTGGAGGGACTCCCGACAAGGCTTCCCCCATGGCGCCTTCCCACAGGGCTGTTATCCCAGCAGCCCAAGCCAAGGCCGTGCAGCTGAGCCTCACCAGAGCTGGCCTTGAGCAGGGGCGGCTCGGCCTGGTGTGGCGGGGGGGGGGGGGGGACCGGGCCCCG
>NW_010545777.1:307-23338 GCF_000687285.1 Phaethon lepturus
AGGTAATGGCTGTGCTGCTGTGGGGGGTCGTTTGTTTAATTTGGAGAAAACTGAATGTGTACTTGCCAAGTGACTTCATTGGTGTTCTTGAGGTTCTCTCTATAAAACGCTTGCAGGGCATTCTCTTGGGTCTTACTTTGTCCCTCGTAACGTTGAATACTGAACTGAGGTGTTGTGTTCAGTATTACCCTTGGAAATGCGTGTTTCTTTTCATCCAGTTTATTTAGGAAGTCTGAGGCAGCTGAAGCCTTAATGAAGGTTTTGCAGTTTCCTCAGAAAAATCCTGTCTTTGAATTTTGGTATATACTGCTACTGAGCACTTCAGCGTGTGACTGTTAAGTTCTTAATTGTTCCAAAAAGTGTTCTTGGGATCTTCACTTAAATAGGGCTCCCGATACTCACTGTAAGACTCGTGCAGAGAAGTTCTTGGAGAAATTCTTCTTTCCCTTTAATCTTCTGTAATCACGGATACCATGATCCACATCTCTTCTCTGACACTAAGGAACTTTTTAGTTCTGTGTTGCTAAAAGGAGTGATATTATTGAGCCTCTTTTGCCCCCTCCCCTGTGAGGGGGTGTACAGAGTGCAGGCGGAGCCCCAGCCTCCACTGCTGTCCCAAAGGTCCATGTTCTCTGCACGTGCAGCGTATGCACACCTCTAAGGGAATCCATGCGGACAAACCTATTGAAGGACCAGTTACCCAAGGGTAAGTATTTGGCTCCTTTGAAAATGTTATCTGGGTGTAGTAATTTTGAAGCACTGGTTTGAGCTCTGAGCATCTGAAGTACTTGCAGGACAGAAGTCACAGTCCACTTTGGGGTAACTCCTTGGTTGTAGCAGAAAGGTTTTGTTACAGATTAGGATATCTCCATAGTTCTTCCTTTGCTTTTCACTTGTATGAGAAAACAAAGTGTATTTATATATTCAAACATATTCATTCTGATTTTATGAGGTAATAACTTTTTTCTGTTGTTAATACCTGCCAGCAGAGCTGAAGAGGTAAAATAACTGTACTGATCACAGGCAGAGCACTTGGCTTCTCCCCGTTACTAAAAATAATAAGTTAGAATTATGCTTAGTTTTGAGACTTAATATACAGATAGCTTCAATATGCTTTCTTAGCATCAGTTGTATATATGCATCACAGTATCCTAACACCTTTGTTTTTCTCTTTCAGAAATACCCTGTATTACCGTATCTAGTTTTAGTATTGAAACAGTTCCTGTTGCAGAGGGACCTTAATGAAGTATTTACAGGTGGAATCGGTTCTTATAGTCTTTTTTTAATGGCTGTCAGTTTCCTTCAGGTAAGCTTAATGAAAAAAGGGCATGACAATAAGGAGGAGTTTAATCAATCCTTAAATTTAGTCATTTAAGCTATCCTGTTTGTGGGTTTGCACCCCTTTTTCATTTAAAAATAGACACATCCCACCTGTCTTCTGTTCTTTCTCCCATACTGGTACTTTTGGTATTCGAGATGTTTGGAACACCAAACACCATTAGTGTATCAATACCAGGCCCATGTGTCATTCATGGTAAAGCAATTTGACTGTTGTGTAACTTACTTGGAACAAGCTACATAGGTTGGTGTTAGATGCAGCTGTCCTTTAAAACACTGGTTTTCCAGGTCATACACCCTGTATGTGTGTTAATGAATGCAATGGAATTTTGCTTGTTTGTCTAGGGTTTTAAGCTGATATCAAATAAACATGTTTTACACCTTCCTCTTAAATCTAGGAGAACAAAGTGCATGAACTAAATCTATATTGTTGTGCCTGGGGAATTAAAACATTGCAGAAATATGAAGCAGACAAGTTCTGGCTTTATCAACCTCAGTTTTTTTTCTTGTACTAAGTGTTCTTGTATGACTGTGTATGTGTACGTCTGTACTTTTCCAGATTGTAGGTACTTTTAAACCTGAGCCTGTTTGCTGAGTGCTATTGTAGCTGACTGCTGAAAAGAAATGAAGGCAACAGGCATATCTTTTTGAAAGAAACCAAAATCTCTCCCAACCCCAGTTTTTTCTTACATTGACTAATAGTGTTTCCATTTGCTCCTGCAAAGAAAGAAGTTGGGGCTTGTATCTGTTACGGTTCTGAACTGGTTTTGTTCATAATCTCTCAGGCTGCGTACTTAACAGTAGAGGGGATCATTTATATAGCTGTGCACCTTAGAAGCCTGTATTTGTATTGCAAACCCAAGCTCATGAAGTGCAAATATCTTTGTTTTTTTACAAGAACGCTGCCATTAGTGCTGGAAGTTCACTTATTGAACTGAAAGGTCAAATACAAGAACAGTAATACTTGACAGCCTTATTTTTAAAAGGTAATAGTTTATAGAAGTTTTGATAGCATCTTGTTTTAAGAATGCAAAATTGCTTTATCAAAGGAAAATACTATATTTAGACATTTGCTTTATATATTAATTTTTTTTGTTATTGTATTTGGACATGTTTGCTGTGAGAGAAAAAAAGGCACTTAAAGGCATTTGAAACTTGAAGTCTTAAGAAAATTATTTTTTTTCTTTCTTCCTAATAGCTGCATCCAAGGGAAGATGCCTGTATGCCCAATGCCAACTATGGTGTTCTTTTAATAGAGTTTTTTGAGTTATATGGACGTCACTTCAATTATCTGAAGACTGGAATCCGAATAAAGGATGGTGGCTCTTACGTTGCCAAGGATGAAGTGCAAAAAAGCATGCTGGATGGCTATAGACCATCAATGCTATATATCGAAGATCCGTTACAGCCAGGTATCCTCATAAACCAAGATTTAACATACTGACTAAGAAAAAAAGTGAGGGGAATGCTTAATCTAGAGGAGTTAAATCAAAGAATAATGTAGAATGACCACCAAAAACCCAACAGAAGCACCTCATTCATGCCTGTGAACACAAGATGCACTCAGAACACAATGATTTTCTTTAAGACACGTTCCTAGCAAAAGTTGCCGCGTCACCCTGGAGCACGCCTGTACTGCAGTCAGGAGGTAGGGTATGAGAAGGCACGCCAAGCCACTGTCACGTGCTCTGTGGTAGCAGCAGTAAAGCCACAGCACACGGGCCTGGTGTGGGCTGGATGTACCTGTACGTACGCGTGGTCCCTTTCAAGCTTGTGCTTGCCTGTGTCACAGTTGCACTTCATAATGTACGTATGCTCTTACGCACTCTCTCCTCTTCAGTTCTGTAGAGTCACATACGTATGTAGTGATTTCATTCTGTACTGTTACCTGTAATATGCAGTACAGGATTTTATTTTTTTTCTTCAAGTATTGCACTTTTACCCAGAGAATTGCCATTTTGGACTTCTGTGCATCTAAATATCTATAGGCCTTTTAAGCTCTTTCAAATATTTATGCTTCGCTAATCCTGTTTACAAGAGGTAACTGAAGTGAGTTGGGACTTAAGGGCAGTTTCAAAAAAATATTACTGTCTCCTGTCTGAAAGGAGAAAACCACGGTTTCAATCTCATTTATTTAACTGTATTCTTATTTTAAGGTAATGATGTTGGGAGGAGTTCCTATGGTGCCATGCAAGTGAAACAGGCTTTTGATTATGCCTATGTTGTTTTGAGCCATGCAGTTTCCCCCATAGCTAAATATTACCCTAACAACGAAACAGAAAGGTAAATTTTATGAGTCTAAATCTCAGACATTCATTGCTTACATTTTTGTGTGCCCACAAATCAATGGTGGTGACGTTTGTGGTTTTTTCTCCCCCCCTGTTTTACAGTATATTAGGTAGAATAATTAGAGTAACGCAAGAAGTGGCCACATACAGAGACTGGATATCAAAGCAGTGGGGAATGCAAAGTAGGACAGAGTCCTCGTGTAATGGTAAGTTTTGACTAAGCATGGCTGATAGTGGGAAACTTCCTGCATATTTTGATCATACAGATTTTGTTGTTGCTTTTGCCCCACATAAGGCAATGTATACATTTTAATATGAATTTATTTTTTTGCTCAGTGGTGACGGGCTTTTTCTTGTGTTCTCATCCAGAAAATTTAGATTTGGACAAGAGTAAAAAGGCCCAAAATACCACAGCTTTATTCTACTGTGATAGATCTGGTCAGCACAGGGGTCTGTGAAGAGTGCTGGCTTGCAAAAGGAGACTTTTGAAGAACTTCCAATTTAAATTACACGTGTTGTTACTGTCACACTTCCTTTGTCCTTTAAATGCGGGCAAGGTTTTAAAACGAATTAGTGGGAATTTTAGCGTAAGTCTAAATCCTTACCCTTTGTTGTTCTTTTATTTTTCATTTTAAAGTTTTATATATCATACATGTATGGAAGCAATATTTAAACCAGGATTGACCATATAAGTTGAATAAGTTTTTTAAACAGAAAAATCCTGAAATATCAAGCATGATTCTTGTTACTAACAAATGGAAACACACAAAATCTAGCTGGACAACTTGTTGAAAATGTTCTTTAAAATAATTTCTAATTTTCTAATAATTTCTAATGCCCATCTTCGGTCTTCACCAGCCAGTTGCCATGCTCTTTTGGTGCAGGTGTATCTGCTGGCTGGAAAATTTCAAATTAAATTTAATACTATCCAGTTAATTTTAGAATGTTGCCTACTGGAAGTCTTCTCCTGTTAGGGATTTAATCAGAGAAGATGACACAACTACCCAGTCTTTAGGCTAGGGTGGGATTTTGTTTCTTTGTTTTCAAAGCTTTTGTTAGTGATTTCCCTCACTGTCCTTGTAAATTGAATGTGCTTCTGGGCCATTCGTGTTTTATCACTCTGTAGGCCCTTGTGGCACTGCTGCACCCCCTGGTAATGGTTAGTCCCACAAGCTCCAGAGTAGTACGTAGCTACTACCTGTTGTGACGTGTCTGTTAAACTCTATATGCAAATACAGCTAGTGGTGCAACAAATGTGTATTATATAAACCAGAGGTAACTCCTAGGTGTCTTATGTGAGATAAAACAGTAATTAAAAAAATAAAAATAGCCCTTTACCAGGAAGATAATGGTGACAGTTACAGTAGTTGTCTTGTAGATTTAGTTTAGATTTAAGTTCTGACTTTTTGTTTTACTTTTAATTTTTTTATTAATTAACGTAGAAGTTAGTGTGATATGAGAGTTCTGTATCTTGTATTTTCAGTGTAGGCTATCATACAAGCAACCAGACTTACTTGGAGTTCTTATGACCTGGCAGCTCCAGCAGAAGAACAGGAGTTGCTGAGTGTTGGGCCTATAGGAACAGAATTAAAACCTATGTATTTGAGTGCTGTTGAAGTGTGTCATGAAACAATCTAATTAAGCAGCACATCTGAACTTTGGTACTACCTTCTTCCATGTCTTACCTCTCTAATTTCCATCTTGAACTGTGGGTAATGCTTGGCGCTTTTCACAGCGTACATTAATGGATCTTGTCAGGAAACAGCACACCCTCTGCGAGGTGTTGGCTTGCTGCAGGCAGTACCTACACACAAACACACGCGCACATGCGTCTGCCGGTATTGAAAGTGTGTACGTGTGCAGATAGATGCCTGTGCATGTCCTGCTATATATAATATAATACCTGAGTGGGTATACTTAAAAAAAAAAAAAGGGGCAACATATTTAGCGGTTTATGTGTGGTAATACTTCTGTTTTGTTTTTAATAGGTAATGGAGTAACCTTGATAGTAGATACTCAGCAGCTAGACAAATGCAACAATAATCTTACTGAAGAGAATGAAGCACTGGGAAAACCTAGAAATAAAACTTCAGAAACACTTAGTAAACATTCTTCAAATTCTTCATCAGGTCCTTTATCATCATCATCCTCTACACTGTCCAGCTCTAGTGATGTAGTAAGTACTGGAGGCTTTCTGATTTTGTTTTTTCAATTTGTATGGGGCGGGGGATTTCTTGATTTGAATTGCCACAGAATACATTTTGAAAGCTCGGAATCCTAGTTAATTATTTCATCCAGAGTCCTAACTTGCATAAGATGCAATTATGCAATTTCTCTTATGCAATTTCTACACATGTAAGTTGCAGTCTGGTGTTGACACAACACATGTAGAAAGTGAATACAGTAGATACAAAGTTACATAGCCGTCTTTTATCTGGGAAAGCAGTATTTCAAAAAAAGAGACTCGTAGTCTTAAACTATATGGTTAAAAAAAAATAAATCTGTTTGGGAATTCTATTTAAAAAATAAAAGGCAAATCCTCAAATCAGAATCATGCATCAATACACTTTTAAATCTGTCTCGTTTACTCAGTAAGAATTCTGGATCGAAAGAATGTCAGTACCCATTAAAATGAACACACTTTCAGTTTTGACTACTTCTAGCTTTATTCTTAAGGGAAAACTCACTTGTAGGAAAACTCACTTACTCTTAAGAAAAACTCACTAATACTTTACATTTTCCTGAAGGATTCTGATGGAACACCTTGCAAAACCTCTAAACAATTGACTTGTCGTCAGTCTACCACGAACAGAGTGGGGTCACAAGAAGTGTCACTGGAATCTTCCCAGTCAAGTGGGAAAACACAAAATAGCCAAACAGCCAATACATCCAGCAACACGAACAAATCTCAGGTTTGTGAAATGTTTGAAAACAGTATAGACTGTATAGAATATTTGAATATTACACGTCCTCCATGGAAGGGTAGCTTGTTCTGGAAAGGAAACACTGCATTTTTCACCTCTCCTTTACCCCACCAAAAAGCTTTGAGCACTGATTGTATCTAAAATCACCTGGTTCTGTTTAGCTTACACATACGAGTTTTCAACTGTGGCTTTCCCAGTCTTAAAACAGATGAAACTGGATTGACATATTCTGGGAATCCAGATTTGCCAGAAGTATACAGCAGTGTTGCACCTATTTCCTGTTTGCAGAAATCATGTCAGTCCAGTCTTTGCTGCAGAATGTGAGAACTTGAGAGAATAATGAGACTTGCCTACACTTAGTGGAAAACAATTAGCAAAAATGTATGTTTAAAACTATGACTGGCTGCTCTGTTAGCTGTTGATACTTGTTAAACTGTCTTTCATTAAGCGAGATGCAGATTCCTTGCAGATACATGAAATTCCTTCTGATTTCCCCCTAAAGACAAATATCTTTATGATGAGATCTAGCAGAGCTTATGCATTTAGGGGATTTCTCATGTTGAGAAAAGAAATGCTTCTATGACAACTCAGTAATCTGGAAATACTACATGCCTCTATATACTTTGGATATATGCAGTTTAAATGTTAATACTTTTTTAGAATTTAGGACTCTCTTAATGTATGAAAAGTAGTCTGGAGTCTTCTGGAATACTATTCCTGAAAAGTAATTCTGAAAACTTGCCTGCTCCTTGCTGATGATCTGTCTCTAGCTAGTAATGAGACAGTTTACAAACTAGGCCTTGGATATACCATGAACGTCTGTTTGTGTTATTACGCAGAGCTAGTTGTGGTGCTGGAATGTGATCCGAGATACTCTACATCTGTAAAAAGATGTGGTATAAAATCAGTCCTCATCTTAAAAGAATGTTGTCTTAATTTTGTACAGAAGATACGATTTGAGCAATTTTCATCTGTCATCTTGGATTATGGACTTAGTGTTTCTGTAAAAACTTTTTTGATGGTTGTGAAATGGGAGCAATAGAATAGTTCTGCCCTTTTCCAAATTCAGAGTGCTCTGCTCTTTCCTCTTGACCTGCATAGTTTTGGATCTAGAGATGAACGTTTGTGTGCAACCACCAAAGTGAACGATTCGTGGTACTGTGCCGCTGTCACAGCAACAGCCTAGCTTCTTCTGCCGTATCAATTTTTTCAAGTGTAACACTTTCATGAGTTAACGTCCTCATTATCTAGATATAGGGTTATGCAGTTGCCACGCTTTTTTCTCTTTAACACTGATTTACCATGTTCTCTTTCTTTTACAGCATGGATCTGCACGGTTATTTCGCTCTTCTAACAAAGGCTTCCAAGGTCCAACAAACTCAAGCCACGGTACCTCAGTCACAAACAAACAACATCAAGGCAGCAAATCACACCATCAGTTTTTCCATGGCAAAAAGAGGAAACACAAGAGGGATGCGGCCCTTTCAGACCTTTGTAGATAGTTGCCTATTTTATGACTGTTCTTCTGTGTGCAATGATCTCATGCTACGGGATAGTTTGATAGTGACTCCTTGGATCTCTTCCGGAGCTTCAGACTGTTCAGACATTGATTAGCAACTGCATTTTTTTTTTTCCCAGCTCGCCACGGAACGGATCATGAAGATTGATCACTGCAAAAAAAAAAAAAAAAGAAAAAAGAAAAAAAAGAAAAAAGAAAAAAAAAAATTTAAAAGACAAAAAATTAAAAAAAAAAAAAAAGAGGAAAAAGGCTGCTCATTTGATAAGTCATATGCTACAACAGGGTCATTTAGGATATAAAAGCTTGAATGTAAAATAAATGTATTTCCCATCAGCTCATGCTGACCTGTAGAGGTAGTACTCAGTGTGTCTAGGGGGTGGTAAAAAACAAATAAAACACAAAAAATAGGAAAAAAAGGCAAAAAAATGTATTTTGAGGGAAACCCAGCCTTTAAAGGTGAAAGTAATTTGTGCATGATTTTTTTATTATTTTTGCATATACTTACCATTTTATTGTGTATATATAGATGACCATATAGGAAAACTGACATTTGTAATAGTGGATTTGTTAATACTTTTTACATAACATTACTGTTTAAATTGTAAACATAAATTTTTCTCAGGATTAGTTTGGAAAATAATCTGAATTGTCATCTTAACATCCATATAAAGAGACATTACTAGTTATATTGCTCAGAATTTCTTTTCTTGGCATTGAAAAGATTTAGTAGAACATTTGATCTGCAAAAGCTGTTCCTCGAAAGAAAGGTTTATGGTGGCAAATGAAGTTTTTCATTTGTATAATGTGTGCATGTACTTTGTGTAGACACTGAGCTTGTCATCTCGGAGAAGTAACCTTCACCTCGTTTTCCAGAGTGCCATCATTTCAGGCAATGGGGTTTTACAGTTGCATCTTTCTCTTCCTCCTCTTAGAGGTCTCTCCCTGACCCTTCCTTTTTTTTAAAGAAATATGAAGCCACTTGGGGTTTGTTGGTTTTTTTTTTTTCTCGTTTGGTTGGTGGTGGTGATTGTTTTCTTTTTTTTGTTTGTTTAAAAAAAACAAAACCAAAAACAACAAAACTCAGTTTGTTACAGACGTTTGCATTCCTGGGCTGCTTTAATCCCATGCCTCTTTGTTTGTGCCTTTCCTCCCCCTTCCAGGTCTGGGTTTTTTTGTCTTTTATATTTTTGCTGACTCCTGTAGGAGATGGTAACTGTTGAAGCTTTAAGTAAATTTTACAATTAAAGTGTTTTTTTTCTCACTCCCCTCTTAGGCATTTTTATATTTACACTTACTCATTTAAAAAAAACCAAACCACCTTCAAATAACAAAATATATTTTGTATTGCCTTAAAGACCCAAACCTTTCATATCTCATAGTATTTCTTCATTGACCTAGTTATCATTCAATTTAAACTCCACATTTGTCCGGTTCAGTCGCATTACGAGTCTAGGTTGCAGTAACTTTGGTGCCATGAGTATGAATGCAAATTAATTGTGTAATTACACTTACAGGCGTAGCTTGGAACAGGAGTTGGGACACTGCAATGGTAGAAAGTGAAGTGGCATTTACTTTCACGTATTTCTTTAAAGAGGAAAGTCTGTACTTGGCATACGTGGCTGTATTTAATGCAGCTGTTCTGGAGATGATGCTTTTATAAAAAGTACTATTAGCTTTTAGAAAAATTTTAATATACATTTACAGAATACTACAGACCAACCTGACCTTTAATGGGCACTGATGAGTGCAATGATTTTTAAAGTAAAATAATGCTAAAATAAGACCAGAACTGATGTCATCACTTAAATTAATAAACATTTTCAATGTGTTAAAGTGTTTTACTTCAAAAAGGAAAATATATATGTTCCAAAAATACGGAGAGTCGTACCATTTACTCAAACACTAAGCTTAAGTGATGTTAATTTGACAATTTTTTTTTTTAATTTTTAGATTCGTATTTTAATTTGATCAGATAATTTTATCAACAAGATGTTGAGTTTTGTTCATAGAAACTAGTAAAAGTTGTACCACATTATGCATAATCACAGTATTTATTTTGTTTTAGATTATTGTGAATGTGTAGACTTATGTTCACCGCTTAGGGAACAATTATTTATAAATTATATTAATCCAGTATTGTTAGCTGCTATTAGCAAAACTGTTCCAAAACTTAATACTTGCAAAGATCTGTATCGCATTTACCACACTGAAGTGTTTTTAAAAGAATCACCCTCATCGTTGAAAGCAAATGTACTCTTAGGGTGCAGATATTAGTGTTCCAATAAGCATGTGATAATTTTAAGGTGGTGGTAGCGGGAAGATAATCTTGATTCCATTGGGAATCTTAGGTTTGCCTCAATTTATGGTTTTCATAAATTTAATGGAAAATAGCTTTTCCTGGACTGCTCAAGTTTCTTTTTGGTAAACAGTATCTTTCTAAAAGAAAAAAAAAAAAAAGAAAAAAAGAAAAAAAAGGCATGAAGGAAAAATTGAGGTATTTTACATTGCCTCAAATGACCAGCATTGTATTCATAAAATACTGTATATCTTGCAAATCTTTATTTAAACAGAACAGTTGAACTGTTCGTTTTTCAATCTGAAGTAAAATACTTTCAAGACCTTTTAGTTTGCCTGCTCATTTGTCTTGTACATTTCATCTCTGTATTTGACTCAAGTCTAATTCCTTTTTGAGTTTCAATACTTTTGTGAAGATTTTGTGAATATATGAAAAATAAATGTTTAATCTAACAACTGCAGTTTATCACCATTCTTGACGCTTACCCTGGTTTTTTCTTCACAGTACTGTGGAGAGAGCAGACCACTCAAGGCGCTTCGTAACGTTTTTGTAGTCTCTGGGTGCCGGGCCCCTCCGCCCGATGTTTGGAAGCTGGCTTTGTTCAAGTGGGCTTGGTTTGCCGTGTTTCCTTCCAGGAGAGCTGAGGCAGTCTGTATGCCTGAGAATAAGTGGCAGAATATAGACATATAAAGGGTTCTTAGTCTATTATTTTTCTCTAACTTTCCTCTGCAGTATTCATAGGAAACTTGTGGAAGGATCCGTTCACTTTGTCAGCCGAAGTTGGGTTAGGGGTGGTGGTCCAGCTGCAGGACAGCAGCTTTTCAAAGCTGGACCTGCCATGCTGAGGAGGGCTTTGTAGAAATACGCAAAAGTTACTGTCAGCTAGAAACTGTGTTTAGCATAGTTCCTGAAGCATGGTTGGTATTACTATTAATGTTCTTAACTTTGGTTATCTTCCTTCCGTGTGTGAATCGGCAGGGAGATGTGCACATGCTGAAAGTTCTTGTCTTGCTGCTGGTAGCCTACCAAAGACCATCTGAAATACGTAAATAACCTGGAATGTTTATGTGTCGTCCTGTTTGACATTAGATTGATTTGTTAAGGGTGTTCTTTACTTTTTTCTTGAAGAGTAGTTCAAATGGTGTTCAGGTTAAAAGCTGTATATATATATTTATTTATTTTAATTGTTGGTCTTCTACCTGTGGCAGAAAAGAAGCTGAAATGTAAGTAAATCTTGCTGTTTCTGAGACATGATGTGATTCTGTTTACTGATCTCCGTGTTCTGTGCAGCTTTGTCAGAATTTACAGCTCAAGTTTTTCAGTGTATAATAAACTTGTTTTCCTGAAACTTAATCTTTAGAAAATAATTAGTAGTCCAATGGCTGCTGGCAACTTTTTTTAATGTAGTTTCGAAATGGACTTTTTCCATTCTACATCTGTAGTTTCCATGAGTGCATCCTAAATATAATGTGAGCAACTGATTAGAAAATAGTCTCATCTTGAAAATACATTGTAAATAAAAGCAGACAGCCGTTTGGCCTCTTGATGGATCTTAAAACTCATGATAGATGTTAAAACCGAATGGATGTTAAAACTCATGATAGATGTTAAAACTGAATGCGTGACTCCCAACTTATTTCCTGAAGAGTAAAAGCTGTAGGAGATTACAAAGTATGTAACTCAAGAAGGGAGTATATTTACCTATTTAGGGGCTGTAAAAAAAAAAAACCACCCACAACATTTAATTATTCCAGCTACTGTTAAAGGGCAAAAAGTAGTGATTATTTATTATGCTGACTCCTAGAATTTGATTCTTCTGCTTAATGATGCAAAATAATTTTCTAAGAATCAAGTTTACCATGTCTTGAAACTGTTTGTCTTGTATGTGCAGAATTTGAGAGCTTTATTTTCCAGCTAATTTGTATTGTTTCCACAAGTTTTCCTCAAAAATGTTTTCCAGGTGCAGTGACCTAAATGTAAATGTGTCTTGACTGTATTTCTCATCTGTAAGTTGAAACCAGCTGTACTGGGTTTGTGTGGCAAGGTTTTGGTAGTTGGGGGGCTGCGGGGGTGGCTTCTGTGAGAAGCTGCTGGAAGCTTCCCCTGTGCCTGACAGAGCCAGAGCCAGCGGCTCCAGGACGGACCCGCTGCTGGCCAAGGCCGAGCCCATCGGCCACGGTCATAGCACCTCCGGGGTGACGTAGTTAAGAAGGGGAAAAAACTGCGCAGCTGCAGCGGGAGAGAGGAGTGAGAGTGAGAGAAACAGCCCTGCAGCCACCAAGGTCAGTGCAGAAGGAGGGGCAGGAGGTGCTCCAGGTGCCGGCGCAGAGATTCCCCTGCAGCCTGTGGGGAAGGCCATGGTGAGGCCGGCTGTGCCCCTGCAGCCGGTGGAGCTCCACGGGGGAGCAGATCTCCACCCACAGCCTGGGGAGGACCCCACGCCAGAGCAGGTGGATGCCCAAAGGAGGCTGTGACCCCATGGGAAGCCCATGCTGGAGCAGGCTCCTGGCAGGACCTGTGGCCCCATGGAGAAAGGAGTCCCGCCTGAGGAGGAAGGAGCAGCAGAGACAATACGTGATGAACTGACTACAGCTCCCATTTCCTGTCCCCCTGTGCGGCTGAGCGGGAAGGAGGAAGAGAAATCGGGAGTGAAATTGAGCCTGGGAGGAAGGGAGGGGTGAGGGGAAGGTGCTTGAAAATTTGGTTTTAGTTCTCATTACCCTACTTTGATTGGCAATAAATTAATTTTCCCAATATTCTGTTTTGCCCGTGACAGTAATTGGTGAGTGATCTCCCTTACCTTGACCCACGAGCCTTTTGTTATATCCTCTCTCCAGTGTCCAACTGGAGAGTGGGTGATAGAGCGGCTTTGGTGGGCACCTGGCGTCCAGCCAGGGTCAACCCAGCACACCACCTTTGCAGTTCTCATGGTGCGTAATTACATCACAGTTGTAGATTTTCCTGTGCCAAAGTTATTGGGCTCTTCCCTGTAGTAATTTGCTCAGAGCCTAATTAACTAAGCTCCAAAGTTTGATTGTTACGATGTTTGAGATAATCCCAGAGGAATTAATCCAACACTAAGAATGCTTTGCGAGTTACTTAATGAACAATGTCCTGAGTAACATAGGAATTAAAATTCAAATGGCCTTACTGGGATGTCACAAGCCCAAAGTTTGTGTCAAGTATCTACTTGAAATAGGTATGAAAGAGCCAGAAAGTGGCTGTTAACTTGTGCAGTTTAGCATGGTAGTGCTAGATCAAATTAATCTAAATTTCAGACTACTCTCAAAATTAGATCAATTAATTTTGAACAGCTTTGATTTTAATTCTTAGTCTATTTAGTGATTTCCCCACCCTGACTAATTTATCGATTTGTGGACTCCAAAAACTTCTGCCTTTGTTAGACACCTTGATCATGCAGTTCAACAGGCCTCTCTTGGCAGTAGCTAGCTTAAAAATTGCCTGTTCTCGTTTGCTCCTTCCTATAGCAGTACAACCAGTGGTGAACTTGGATAGGTATGAAACGGGGGGGAAAAAGGGAACGTGAATCTTTATTTTGGTGTAAATTAATTGGTAACAGCTGATGGGATCCTGAAAATCACTTATGTACACAAATAAGTAAGGAAAGACAAAACATCTCACAGACCCTCTCCATAAAAGCCATTTGGAGGAATGGTATCTTTCTGCCTTCCAAGGTGCATGAACGATAAGGTGCTGCAAGTCTTCTGGAGATACTGTTTGCTCAGATATTACTTCCTGTCAGATACTGAATGACCTGAGCAGTGAGTCTACTCACCATCAAAGTACATTGAAGGTTTCTACGTTCTGCAGCAGGTTTAAATAGCTGCAAAGGTGTTTATCGGCAATTAGACTGATACTGGTTGTCTTGGTTCTGCTCTCTCCTGCTAGGAGTCCTTTAAAAAATGTCGTCTTAATCCTTGATTGCTCGTGATATTTTAAACTTGCTGAATTGAGTCTCCTAATCCTTTTTTAACTCTGAGTCCACCGTTTGTTTTTTGTGGCCCAGAGATTTGGTGGTGAATATGGCATTTATCAAATCCTGTCCAACAGGCTATAGTGAAGCAGGAAGGGGATGGAGATTGGTAGTGCTTTAAAAAGAGTATTTCCTGCTGCTGCAGCTGCTTTTTAAAGACAAATAAAACCCCACAAATTTCATTAATTGTGCAGGCCAAAGCAGGAATATGTCCTCCTAACCCTCACATATTTGAAGCTAGCTTCTGTGCAAATCATTCAACAATCTAATGTTCGGATGCTAGTCTGATTTTTTTTTTTTTTTAAATCCTTCTGTATAATGAAGTCCTAATTTCCCATAGTACAAAACACCTGACAAAGAAACCACTTGGCTGTATGCAAGAGCTGGCTTGTAAAGAATGCATTTGTGTGGTGTTGAAGGAAGTCTGAAGAACCACGGGTGCAGATTTGGTGAGTGGTTTGCTTGTCTAAAATAAAAAAAAAATGCTTTTGTACAGGTATATAAAATTACTTTTGCTTATGTGTGAAGCAATGTTTGACTCTTGAGCTGGAAGATCATTAAGCAATCAAATGCTTCTGAATAGCTGTTAGAGAAAGTAATCTGTGCGCTCAGCTCCATTTTCACAGGTCTAAAGTTCATTCACTGTACCAGATTTGGTGACACTGAAATCTGGAAATAAACCTGGTTCTAATTGCTTGTTTATGCTGCCTGGCAATGTAACACAACAATATCTTTTCTGAACTTAAAGCTCCCATCTTAAAAAAAACAAAACAAATCCACCTTGCTGGTCTGAATACAACAGCTTGTGGTACCAGGAGTATGAAGAAATATTTTTCTTAAAAGAACATTATGTGGTTTAGGTGAAATATGCATTAATGGTTGCTGTTTGCATTTCCCTCCTTCTGCGGCCTATTTCCAAACAAGACGGTTGTTCATTCTTACAGTAAGTAGGGGACTGATTAAGGCTGGGTGGTTGGGGTTTTTTTTCCCTCTTCACTGTAGTGGATCTTGACTCAAACTCATTTGTGGTTGCCTGGTAATCAGTAACTACGAAAAGACCATGCTCAGTCAGAAAAATCAATGGCTAACCCAACAGCCGGTAGAAATCTTTCATATTGTCTTCTTTCAATGCAAGCTTGTTTGCTTTTTCTTTTGGCAGTGCAAGGGAGGAATAACTTATAAAATAATGTAATCTTTTCTATAAGATTTTTATTCATCCCAAAGTGTGACTTACTGAATCCATGTTATGATACCAACTTTTATCCATCAAGATAATAACATGGTAAAGCAATCTAGTTGCTGAAAATTTCAAGTATCTCTGAGTTGGAGCATGTGCCATCTAGTGAATCACTTTGTGCAGAGTCTTAAGCAACATACTCCAACTACAAAAGGTGGTTTGAAGGCTTCTGTTTCATAATGTTGTTTGTACGCAGACAATAGCACCTTCAGGGAGTGGTAACTTATCTGATATTGCTGAGCTACTGACTGCACTTATGCTTCCTAAATCCCACTGAATCCCACTACTCTAAGGGTATAGCTGAGAAAACCGAGTTTTGTTGCTTAAAAAAAAAAGAAAGAGTTTAAACAATGCTAGCAGGGTCAAAAGTTGCGGGGGTAAGAGCAGTACCTGCTGCTAGAAATAGGAGCCGGTGTGGCGGGCTGCCCTGGCACCTCTGGCTGTGCAGACAGGCAGCCTTTGTCTCCTCCAGCAAGATGGCCCAGAGGCCACCATGGCCATCTCTCGCTGCCCTGGACCTGCTTTCCTACACAAAGTGCTTTATATAAATACATCTAACAGCTAAGTACTTCTAAATTCTTCAGAACAAAGTCACATGATGGTCTATCAAAAGCAGAACAAACTTCTCAGAGAGTATAGGCAAATACAGAACTTGGGAATCTGGAAGCTGAAGCATGAACTTAGAAGGGAAGGAGTCCAGCTTTTGCTGTTACAGAGCATGCTGGTCTGGTAACTTTACCATGCATGGATAGTCTGATTTAAAAAAAAAAAACAAAAACAAACAATAAACCAAAACAGCCCCATAATCTTCAAATGGCATTACTGCACTTTACTTCTACTGAACAAAGTAATATTTTAGATTACAGTGGTGATTTTAGAGGAGTATTTTTGAAGTAAAAGCAATTGAAAACAATAACAAGACATGAAATAATCCTAGTTCTATAGTTTCTGTATTATGTACTTTTTTTCTCATTATCAACACTTAGAAATAAAAATCTGTCCATGAAAAACAATAGTTGTGAACTCTAATTACTGTGTTTGAACACTTGTGAGAGTCTGAATGTTCTGGTGCTGCTTAGTAAGGGAAAACTATAATTAGCAATTGTGATGAGCTGGTGCAATACTAAAAGAACACAAATTAGAACTGATGTTTACTTTTCTCATGTCACTATTAGAAAGTTATTTATTTTTATTTCTTGTTTTGTGTCCTCATAAATGTCTCAATTTTTATACACTTTTTCTACCTTTGTGCTTCATCTGGCCTGCATAGGAAATCACAACTGTCCTGTATTCTATCTGGCTGCTGGCATTGGTTAAGACTTAATTTTATGAACTGGATGGCTCACTGTTAATGAACAGCAAGTATCCATTTTGGATACAGTCATGTTAGAAGCTAGCTAAGGTTCTCCTTTGTTTGGTAGTCTATCCACATGGAAAAAATTTACCATAAAAATGTCAGTACAACCCACTATCATGTGGACATGCTAAAGCGCCGGACAATCCTTATTCTGAAATTCATCACTTCCCAGCTGATTTCAATTAATAGTGTGTTGTACTGGCATAGTGAAGATGTAGTGTGAACACAATTTTAATGTTGCTATATCAATAAAAATTCATACACTTTATTGCAAAGGAGAGAAACCTTTGCCGTTGCAAATTTGAGGTTACTCATTTGCCTTACTCCAATAATTACAATTAAAAGCCTGGTTCTGTTGAATTTAAGAAGAGTTTTCCTACTGATTTCAGTGAGATCAGTTGTATCCTGTTTTTTCTCTGATTTTTCAATCTCTTGATTTCAGAGCTTCAAAGACTGTTAACTTTTTTTAGGCAAAAGCAAATGTTTATACATCAGTAGAGAGATTACAACTATGCATACATCTTGCTCAGTTCTAGACCACCCATTGACACTTAGTGACTTGTCTTCAATCAAAGTTTATTTAGATGACAACAGCCAAAATGTCAGAAACCAAGCCTGTCAGCAAAGTAACAGTACAGAGATTGTGGCTTCATGGAGTGGGGTGGGTGAGGGAGAAGGTGGTGCTAGCTCCTGGTGAATGGGGAAGGGCTTCCAGTACCTCGGACTCCACCTGGGATCGGGTCCCAGGGACTAGACCATGATGGCCTTCACAAGCTAGATTAACCAGTTGCCCACTGTTTGGTTTACTGAGGTGAGACAGTCTCTTAAAACCTCCTTGCCTCACATTTAATAACATCATGATGTCTGGTGGTACCAGGATGGTTATTGATATTGGTCCTTGGAGCAATTAAATGACACCAGACAACACTGCTGCAGCAGAACTCTGTGATTTCAGGATAGTAAGAAACTAAACCATTTCGCGTCTCAGTCCCTGTCAGCTTTGGCATAATTATTGCATCGGTTTGTTCAAACATACCAACTACTTGGCAGAAAATACACTCAATTTCTCAGCATAGAGGGAACTAAAGGGAGGGCTATATACTTGCTCTGTATTTTCTCTTGCCATCTAAATAATCTAATCTTCTAGAAGTCAGCTACTGCCTTAAACTCAGTAAGTTAATATAAAAGGCTAGATCCTCAGGTAATATAAATAATTTTTATTCCAATGGCTTCAGTATAATAGGGCTACGTTGATTTAACCAGATGAAGTTTGTCCACACATTTTTTAAATTGCCTTTTTTTTTTTTATCCTTGTTTCCTAGTGGATTCTCTAGGAACTTTCTGTTCTAGAATTATATTCCCATTTATGTAAAAGCTTTTTTCTCTAATAATATACATGGTCCATTTGTTATTGATTTTTCCATAGTAGTATTCTTTTCTTTCCAGTGTGCCCTCCTGGCTACAATTGCAAAGATATTGGAAAAGCAAATTGAAAACAGTTAGCTAAATAGTTTCATCATTCACTGTGAAAATAAAACGACCTGTTCTTTTCTGTCTTCTTTAAATCAATAACATCTTCCATTTTGTTATAAACTCCACCTGCAGTGTTATGGTATCTAACAGAGGAATGGCCTTCCTGTCATTTATTTTCTTCCCTTGTGTAACTTACCCATTAATGAAAAGAAAGAATCACCCCTCAATAAGACCATCTAACAGTTTTCTAGGAAGTCGCAGACCAGATCTTCTGTCAATCAGCATTGTTGAGAGTAATTCAATTCCTAGAAGAAAATGTTCCATTTTAATACAGGTCAACTTGAGTATACAGAAAGATTTTAAAACAAGTCTGATATATGGCATGCAGTCCAAATCACACCCACAAGTACAGGTAAAAGGCTTAAGTGACTAGCCAGGCATTGATTTTTCAAGGCCCAATGCATGTTCACCCTCTGGAGAAAGAACTTTAAGCATGAGCAGGAGAGGAGGTGAAGATATTTTTCTCATTCTTAATCCAAGAAATCAAACAAAACCTCCTAGCCCAGGCTCTGGAGCTGCAGGCAGTGGGACTTGAATTCTTAAGTCCTTCAGCTCCTTTAGAAAACCGTGTATTAGCTCCTCAGTCACACACTTTTTTGGACTGATGGTACTTTTGCTAATTTATTCTATCATTTCACAGTGCTGTGAGTTTGCATTGGACTTGAAGTTTTCTTTGGAGAAATTACTGTTGTAGAATTAAGTCCCACTGACTTTCATAAAATGTGGAATGCTAGAAAGTATGATCGTGTTTCCAAGTCAGTTGGACTCTTGGACAACTTTAAAAGAAATAACAAATAGGACAAGAGACCCAAATAGCTTTTCATTTCCCTAAGAAACATGTATGGCATTTATTGCTTTATTTACAGAATAGCAGCAAATGATTCCCAAAAGTTTGTTCCATTGATATGAGGGCGTAGAAATGCAAGCCACAGAACAGCAGTGAAATGCTACATTCCCTTTAGCCTGGCTGCTGCAGTATGATACTGCTGCATTTAACAGCATAAACTTAATCTTCTTCAGCAATTGATTCTAATATTGTCCTGTAAATGAGGGTGATAGCAATGTAGCAGCTCAAAAGGATTTCTCATTACATCCTTTCTAAGCATGTACTGCCTAGCACTTTGGGATTTTTCTATTATTAGATAACTTTGAATTCATAAATTTACAGGAAATAGCAAATAAGTTACTCAAGTTATTTGTCTCATTCTCTGAATTGATCAGTGGCCAAAGACAATATTATGTGTGTATGCACAATGGTAAAGAGATGCTAAATCTCATCCAAACAAAAAAAATTGTTCTAATAAATACTTCCTACTGTAGTGTTCATTGAAGACAACATGTTACTCCTGGCTTTCTGAATCAGAATCATGAAACTTGTGAAGAAAAGCAGAAGTTAAGGTTGTCTTGGTCACTGCTGTTTCTGGATATTTGAGGAACAGCAAAAAGTTGCATGATAGAGCATGCTTTCCTAAATGTTATCTGCTGTGGTATGGCAGGATGCCAAAGGAATATTTAAAAGGAGTGAATATATATATTAAAAGCCTACCTGCTAGTTTTAAAAGTATTACTTAACATATTGTGCTACTTTATATTATGTCTAACCCACAAAATAGTCTACTGTATATTAATTTTCAAATTATTCCTAAGGATTTAAAATAATATTTTCTGAGGTTTTTAACTACGTTTCTGATTTGCTTTTGCTTTTCTCACATATTTATTTGGTCAGCAACCATCCTCTGAGTCCTGGCTGACTCATTTATGGGAGCCACTGAAAATCTGAATGTTGAAACATTGTGCCAATAAAATGATTTAGAAGTAACTTTGCTGAGATCAAATGCTCTCATCCCCTTTACTACTGTGAGTAGTACAAGCATGCGTATACTGAAGGCAGGTTCAACCCACAATGACCACAATGAGGAAAATGTAACCCCTCTCATGAGAATTATATGTGAAGATTACTATGTTTTTCTATTTCTGCTGCTTTCAAAAATAGTGATCTTTCCCTCTTCCACAATGATTCACAGCACTGGGTACTATGGCAATTTACATTGAAGCAGACCTCTAAAACAGACTTCTCTAATGCTCTCTAACTCGATTTGTAAATGATCCTGCAAGTAGATTTGGTATAAACACCCTATCTACAAATAATTTGAACAGAAAATAGGAGAATAGTTTGAATTTTTTTATATTAGATTTTATCAGCTAATGTGTTGCATTTTATTTTAACTAAAATTTTAAAATGATTTATGATAGGTTATAGTTACACAGTTCAACCTTTGGGAAGATTAGATTTGTGTGTTTAATACTCAGTTTTTATATTCAATATATATATATCATCGTAGTGCTGCTGGACTTTTTTCTAAGCAAGAGCTTGAAAACAGTAATGTTTGCTTGCCTATGAAGAATGCTTTCACAGAAAGAAATAAAACCCTATGGACTGCTGTATTCTAATTTGGACAACATCATTTTGGGTGGACCTTCAATTAAGGGCTACATTTTCACAATAGCAAACATTTGCAGTTATCACATACACATGGGAAGTTTATTTTAAATCAACCTGTAGGTGCAAAAAGATAAACCATTAAAAGGGCAGGTTAGGCGCTATCACGTTTTCTCACCCAGGACAGAGCCTTACCTTGGGCAATCGCATTGAGCAGGGCTTCCAGCAATGTCAAGTGCTCTCCAATAAGAGGTGGTAGCCTCTGCGTTGTGAAAATCAGCCCCGACTGTACTTCAGCTGCACAGCACTAGAGAGAGAAAGCAGCAGAAAAAGAAAAGGGAAAGTCTATACGTAGCATATGCAGGAGCCAGTTAATTGGATATTCATTTCCGTATTTTGCCTTTTTCCTTTTACATCCATTTTTCTAGAAATCTGTTCTAGTAATTACCAGTAGTTTAAGAGTAATCTGTGCAATAGTGTACATACAGCACTTTGAGTGTTTTGGAACTGCTGACATTAAAAAAAGCTACAGCATTGGTCACACTGAATCATGCAGGAATTTTAGATCTTTCTCTGGGATAGCAAATATTTGTGGGTATACAGAAATGATGTTAAGCAATCTGTGTACTCAGAAGGTCCACAAGATTTTGATGAAGTGGTAAATGGAGTCCATCTGTTCTGAAACGACTCCATTTATGATCTCAGCAGAACAATGTATTTTCCATTTCCTGCAGTTTTAAAATTTTGTTATCTAATCCAATTTTCAGTAAAGACAAGGAAATCTTTTTAATGATTGTTTTACTAGAAGATCCTTTTCTCCACTCCCCTAAGAAATGGTCTGAATACCCTATGCACTGCTTCTATCCGAATGCTCCAATCATTGCCTAGTGCTTTACAGATAGACGATGTCCAAAACAGGAACGGGAAGACCTAGGTAGGATTAGGATTAAGACTCCGCATAAAAGCGTCACAGGGCAGGGAACAGAGGAGCAGAGTCCAGTTCACTGCCCAGTCCTGTGCCTCAGGTATGTAGCCACTTCTTTTCCAGCTGTATGCCTTATACTTGCCCCGAATTGCTGAAGCTGAGAATCTTGGAAAGGAGTTTAAATCCAGCCTTAACAGCCCAAAAGCATCCTAACGTCTGGGCAGTCTCAGGAAATACATTTACTATTTGCCCAACAATATTCAAACAGGAGAGAGTCAAATGAAGCGGTCACACTTCTGGTGTGTGCGCTGAACTGCTGCCCCCTCCGAGAGGGCCAATTGGAGCACATAGCTCAGGCCTACAGAGTGTAGAAAATAGCAGCTGGCTAGCAGTACCCAAATAAAAATTGCTGTATTTAGTTACTAACATGTTATTGCAGTAATGGTACGACTGTGGATGACTAACGTGTGGCTGTAGCTGCAGGTAGCCGGGCACATGCCTGCCTGCCATGGGCTGCGTGCGGCCACCTGTGACTAACATCTCCCCAGATAAACTTCATCCAACGATCCACGGAAACCAGCATTTCTTTCTATTGCCTGCAATGAGCTTTGGATCGGACTTGTGTGTGGTAGAGCCAGGCTCAGCCTGAATTAGTGGCCAGATGTTCAAGGCTCGATACACTGAGGAATCGTTGCCAACCCAGTGAAACTCACCCAAAACACTCTGAGGCGACTCAAGCAGTAAGTAAATGGAGGAATGGGAAACTGGTGCCATGGGATGACCTCACTGATGGCCTGTGACGGTCAGGTCTCTCGTCCCCAGGTGCAACATGGCTGCCAGGACGCTTGGAGTCCTGCCAAAAGCACCTCAGCAGTGGCTGGATTTTAAAAAGGTGACGGTAAATCTTTGTGTTTTTTAGGGTCTCGGGCAGAAGCTTGTTTCCGCACCCCTGCGGGGTGGATGCCGATGGCTATTCACTCTCCCTGTGCCAAGCGGGGCGGGGGGGGGAATACGAACACCCCCTCCCAGGCCCTCACAAGCTGTGAGGGACGGGGTCCTGCAGACCCTCCCCGGAGCCCCTCCGGCCTGAAGGGGAGCATAGCTGAGGGGCTCCCCCTCACGCGGGGGTGTTAAAGTCCAGTGACAGAGGCTGAGGCGACCTCACGAGCGGCGACCGTTA
>NW_010545778.1:0-10149 GCF_000687285.1 Phaethon lepturus
CCCTTGGAGTCAGTTGCAACAAACAAGAGTTTAATATGGCTTGGACTGGATTTGGCTGTGTCTGGTATTGGTAAGCCACCGGGCATGCAATATCGCAGCTGACTCAGGCATATTCATGTTTGAAAATACGCCAATTATTATACCATGCGATCTTGGTCAGTATGTGGGGTACAGGGGTTTTTTGCCTTTTTGATTTTGTTGTTGTTGTTTCAACTATTAATCACTGACAGCAGTTCTGTGGATAGGATTTTAAAATTCTGAACAATTACCCATGCTGGGAATTTACATGGCAAGTGTATTTAATCCTTTTTTCCATTTTCTGTTAAACTAGTCATGATGATCCGTTGAGCTGTACTCATTGGTCTGGGCTCGCTTCCTTCGTGTTCTGGGGACCGCCATGTTTTAGGATTTACCCTGTGGGGCGGCATTGTGGCAGGAAAGTGGTAATAATTGATGTATCCTTCCGCAAGTCCAGATAGCCTGGAGTTTATTCCAATATGACCAGTGGTAAAATGGCTAATAAAATTGAATTTAGCTAGTGTTTTGGGCCGTTTACTTGCAGAAATAGGAAGATCACACCTTGTTGGCTTGTATTTACCATTTTTTCTTCTGAAATTCTGAAGTGTCTGATGCTGGTACCAGAGAATCGCTAGTACTATTCTCATCACTCTCTGGTTTTCCAGTTTCCAGCTGGTTCCTAGTGTCTGATTGCTGCTACGTGTTTAGGTCCAGACCGCTTGTGGTATTATGGTACTAATTTTAGTCCATACGGTAACTTTCCAGGTTATTCCAAAAGAAAAGGTATTGATGTCTTGAATTTCAGTAATCTTTATAGATTCTCTTTTTTTTTTTTTTAAGTAAAATAATTGTAAAAATACAGTACTGAATCGTATTATTCAGTCAGAAGAAAGGATCAGGCAGAAGAATGTTGCAGAATTGCTCAGTTTTAGCTGGAATAACTTGTTAATTCCAGCATCTGCACATAGACAGTCATCAGGGAGATACTGGGCTACACATGTTTGTTCTGTAAAACATCTGTCAATTAAGCCAGAAATCTAAATGCAAAGGGTTACATTGGTTACATTTGTGCATTTCTTACCTTTCCTAGTGGAATTTCATTTTTTATATTAATCATTGGAGAATATGGAGGCAAAAATAGGATTAAATTTGTGTGCATGTATCATTTCTTTGGACAAATGACTTGCCCCATTCTCCTTTAATTTTACCACAGCATCAAATATAAGCAGATATATGAGAAGGAGTTGCATTATTTTTGTCTCAGGTATTTTACTGTTGGTGTGGAAAGAGACATGTCATGTACATGATTTGTTGGGGGTTTTTTTTGTCCCGGTAACAAAATAACAGGCTGTGGAGGGCCTTAAGCTACTCTTAATGGTTTCATGACATGCTGTAGCTGATTTCTGCAGCCACGCTGCAAAGCTCATTTCATTGTCGTGTGTGGCTACAATCCATTTGACAAAACGCTTCCCTGCATAGCACTTAGGTGCATTGTATTGAATGTCAGTGTTACCATGTTCACTGATATCTGATATATAGAAAATACTCATTGGGAGCTAACTGCTGGGTTAAGTAAGTGGAAGACTTTTAGCGATTATTTGGTATACAACATTAAGGTATTTCTAAGATACTGCTTTAGGCAACTTTACCATTGCACACCTTTGACCTATGTTTCTGACATTTGACATTTTTTATAAATACCATCAAGAATAATCCATCACACGAGTTTTCAGAGTTTCATGGTGTTTGTTAAACTCTCATAACTCAAATATACAAGTGTTCCAGAAAAGAGTATTTTATATTTGTAAGTTGAGTAACAGGTTTTCCAAGTAAGAAAATGACCGGTGAGTCTGTTTCCAGAAGAACACAGCTGCCTTCAGTTAAAGGAGTGTGTGGTCCAGGTGAGACCGGGCTACAGCTGCCTGTTGGCTGATGACCATATGTTTCTGTAGGGTCGCATCTTTAAATCACTACTGCTTCAGATTTGGGGTGACCACCATTTTAATGGAAAAATGAAATGTGGAATAAGCTTAGCAGAGCTTATGGTGTTTACAGATCTGTATTGCTTTCAAACTGAGCGCAGCTTTTGAAGTAATATAACCATTTAGACCCGTCCGCTGACCTCTCATGTGCGAAGTCCCTCAAGACTTATGTGCTTTCCTCTCCTGTTGTTCAACAGCTCTGTGAAGTCAAAGAGAATTGCTTTGTGTGGTCTGATATAGCTAATAAAGCAGTCAGGGTGCTGAGGACCTCGAAACAACCCAAGAACTGTAGCTTGGCTTAAAAATCTCTGGATGGATGCTACTGACAATGGGGGAGCATTATGAAAGAAGCAAGTTCACTGAAATGCATTACCTGAGCAATGCTTAAAGCAGCTGTAGTTCATAAACTGTGCACCCTTCTGTTTAACATTCAATGTACACCGAATACATAACTACGACTCCTGCACGCCTCCGGCATTTTTGTGTGTGCTGTGCTATCTCAGCTTCACTTGTGCTTCTCCAGATTTAGACTAACAGGAGAGCACATAGCAGGCTTGTGGGACTCTGCAGCTTGGGTCTGCTGTTGAGCTGCAGGGTCTGCAACAACCCTGTAAGCTGCCTCTCGGAGAAGGGCCTTGATCTGTTTCATGTCCTAGCCCATCGCTTTGTAGGTGTGGGCAAACAAGATCTTCTTGATGTTCAACAGTACCAGAAAACACAGAAACATCCAACAAGAGGGAGTGTGGACGAATTCACATGCCCGTGGATAAGCAGGAGTTCACCTGCCAGAATAATGACAGCCTGTTGCTGTACCATCTTCTGAGATACTGGATCTAAGAGATGTTGTACAAGAGTTGCTGGGGTTTGGCTTTTGTTTGTTTGTTCTCATGAGTGGTAGCTCTTTGTGGTACTGCTTAAACTGAGGTAGCTGTTGACTTAAGAGGTAGCATTTTCAGGGTTTTTTGAGGACTGTTACTTTTTTGAGGTTGAGAAATTCCTCTCGACTGAAGGGTGTTGACACACAGTGGTCCTAAATATAGTGGGAAGTACTGTCTTCTGAGAGGGCATGGAGGCAGCTCTGGTGTATGAAACCATATATACAGTCTGGAAGAGTTATGTGAGGACACTGCTGTTTGCAGAGCAGAGTCTTGCTTCTGCAGTTAGGGCTGCTTTACGCTTTGAAGCCATTGTAGCCATGAAAACATAGCATCGAAAAATGATTTATTTTTTTCCACTAATGCTTAAGTTTCCAACTTGCTGCTTCTACCCTCTTTTTTTTTTTTTTTTTTTTTTCTCCCTGAGAGCAGTGGTTTGTTTTGTATGTGGCAGGGACACAGAGAGATGCAAGAGGGGAGTAGTTGCAGTAAGTTTGGAACACCTTTTTGACAGCGTTCTTGGAGTTTGGACAAGCACAAGGTATTTGAACCTGTCCACTGATGGTCACGTTTGTGTGCAACAGAGATTTTTTCATTGCATCTGATCAAAGTAATAGACCTCCAGGACAGAGTTTTTCTGTCCTATGTTTCTTACACAAGAATGATTCCACATGATAATGCAAACTGTACGTGTCATTTGGAAATTACCCGTGAAAGGCGTGGTGAATAGATCTAAAAGTGATAACATTTATTCATTGTGCGGTTCCTTTTCTCCCTTCTTGCCCTCCCTAAGCATTTGCTGGCTGTTCCTCACTCTCCTCCTCATCCATCCTGTGAATCCCTTTAACCCTCATCACTCACTGTTTGCCTGCACCTCTACATTTCCTTCTCCAGTCTCCCCCTCCCTCCCTTTCCCTTGTTTTTGCTCTCGCTCTGCTGCCTTCTCTTCCTGTTTCATTTTCCTTTCCTCCTTACTCATTTTTGAGCCTTTTTTTTTTTTTCCAGTTTTCCACATCTATACCTCCTTTGGTTTCTTCCTTCATTTTACAGGGTTTTTCCTTTGTTTGATCTTCCCTCTCATTTTCTCAGCTGATTGTTTGCCTCACACTCCTGTCTGTCTCCTTAGCCTGTGTAGTGCACTAAACTGTTAAAAGGTTTAAAGAGAAAATGGCTTCACTCTGAATGGATCTTCATTTAATGATTAGAATGTGTTCTTTTTAACGAGGTATTTTTGTTCTTATTTCAGGTCTTAAAAATTAGCTTGATTGGCCACCGGAAGCGTGTTCTGGCATCTTTGGGGGACAGGCTTCACGAAGACCCTCCTCAGAAACCACCTCGGTCAATAACCCTCAGGGTGAGTCCCCATGAAAATTTGTTTGCATTTTTTGAAAAGTCAGCCAGTGTTTCATAACATTCGCATGAAAACAACAACCGCTTCGAGTGGGGTTCAACTTGCTGACCTGCTCTGCCACACCTCCCGGTATAGCCAGTGGAGATAAATTGACATTTTTACAGGATGATTCATCTGACCTCTTTCAGATGTCTGCATTAGGATGAGATAAGTAGTATCTTAGAAGTACCAACTTACCTTCTTCGCTCAAGAAACTAGCTCCGGACCAGGTGTGTACAAGCTACACATCTATGTTGGCCCACGGGAATCCCAGCCCAGCCGATCGACGTTGCGGAAAGAGAGTTACCATTTTCCTTTCGCGTTTTCAAATGCTTGCACTTCTCAGACATAGGCTTTATGCTTTCTTAAAAGTGAGTCTCCTGAAATTGTTGAGATACAAATGCCATTAAGATGTTTCTGTGTATCAAAAGTTTTATCGTGTTTTTAATTTTCATTTCTATTCCCTCTTTCAGAAACCTTGTTGCAATGTCCCTGGGGTTTTTCCACACTTGACCAGATTTAATCTCCTCTTGTTACACCACCTTCACTCCGTTTCTCTGATCCAATGCCTTTTCTTCCTTGCTGTCGGTTACCCTTACCGAGTTGTGGTCTGATGACCCATTCCTACTGTGTTCTCTCGAAGGGAGTTCATATCAACACTTCCTATTTTGATATTTTAGGTCACACCTTTTGCATTTGATTGGATCTGCTTATTTTCATGGGGCTGCATTTCTGACTGGAATCTCATTTGGGGCTAAATTTCCAAATGTCAGAGAGTGTCCACGCTCCCAAGTTAAATTTCCTGGTGTAAAGAGAAATGGAAAAAGACAGAATGAGGGCTTATTTTTACATACACTTAGAATTTCTGTGACCAGCCTGTTTTCACCCTGCTTATTGTCAGATGTCACATATAGACATTTTAGATCCACCCCCCAAATTCAGCCTATTCCTAATGCCATGTTGAAAAAGGTCTCACAAATCTATAACGTCCTGCTCCAAGGCACATTGCAGAAACTTGTGGATATTTTTCCTGTATTTTATTTTTTATATATTATGTGAATGATTCCTGATGCATGGCAGGTGTTAAAACACTCCTTGGAAAGAGGAATCATTTGAAAGTTGCACATTTTTGCCCAGTAATTCACTGCTCTGGACTGGGGAATTAGTTCCAATTCAGCAGGTGGGAAAGTTTCCACAGCCCACGTTATTGGTTAGAACTATATATTCTGAGTTAATAGTGAAGAGAAATCTGGATGTCCTCCATCTGTAGTCAAAATGATAAAAAGCAGTCTGCTGCTCCACAGCTACAGCTACTGATGCGGACAAGTGCTAAATGTCGTTCATCACCTCGTGGTATTGGAGTCTTCACAGAGAATCCTAAAGAGGAAGACATGAGTTTGGATTAAGGTTTTCTTTCCCATCAAGTGCTACTATGCCATTTCGTGTGAAAGGAGGACATAGTATTTAGTAGTTTGCAATAATTTTTATCTTGAAAATTGGTTTAAATAAAGTGTCTGCTGCTACTAGGAGATCGATTTATATAGAATCACAGAATGGTTTGGATTGCAAGGGACCTTAAAGATCATATAGTTCCAACCCCCCTGCCATGGGCAAGGATACTTTCCACTAGATCAGGTTGCTCTAGATCAGTAGAAAAGGTAGCATGTTGTTTAAAGAGTCTACTTTTAAGGTCCCAAGGACAACATAAGCATGGCTAACACTTCATCTTTTCCAGCTCTTTTTGTATTAGCTTTTAAAATATTTCGAAGGAAAAAATTGTTAAATACTGAGGAAAAGCAACAAACATTAAAAATATCCACAAAATATGTTATTCCCACAATGACTGTGTACTAGAGAAAAGTTAGTTTGATTTCAAAGTCGTATACTTGAAAGTTAGAAAATGTTGGATCACAGGTTACCTGTGCAATCTTGCTTTTCTTCCTTAAGTGCGTTATAATCATTAATTAAAAGACCAGTTTCCATGTTATTCATGGAACCCTCCATCCTTACCTGGTCAGCACTGGAGGCTGGAATTTAAACTGAAGGAAAACAATTTAGGCTGAAAACTTGGAGAAGCAGCGTTACAATAGTAATGATAGTTTAACACAAGAATTAATTCACTAGAGAGAATTCCTGTTTTTAGGAACCGGTTAGACAAACATCTGCGGGCATGAGATGCGCCGAGGCAGCCGGGGGAAGGATCTCTTAAGCTCCCTTCCAGCCCTGATCTGTGTGGTTCCAGCTTTACATGACTGGCAGGACTGAGAGGTGGGATGAAGCTGATTTCAGTAGTGAAATATATGATCAGGCATCCCTGCAGGGCATGTATCCATGCACTCACAACAGGGTGGAAACGTGATAGGAATACCTGGTGACTAGCCGTAGCACGCTACCGAGGACGGGATAGCACCTGCACGGGCACCCATGCCTGGTTGGCAGATCTGTTAAGGAGATGAGAAAGAGGGTGTGGAGTGAGGAAGAGGAATGAAGGAAGAATGGGAGAGAGTCTTATGATTAAAGCAATAGCAGTAGCTATGAAAACAGAGATTTACACCTGCTTTTGCCACGAAGCCCTTGGATAACGCTTGATAAGTTATTTAGGTAATTGCCTCATAAACAGTCACTTATTGTGTGTTACTGACATTCTGCATATTTGCCTGGAGGCTGGAGTCTGATTTACCCACGTGCTGAGCACACAATGCTGCAAATTAGATCAATAGAAGCCGAGTTTTGAATAGAAGGGCTTGGAAAATCAGGCAATAGATATTGTAACTGGGCATCCAAAGTGATTGACATTTTCTAACCTTTGTCTGTGTGTCTCAGGTCCCCCATGCTAAAGTGGTGATTATAAAATGCCAGAAGTCACAGGGTGTGGTGAAAATAAATTGATTGACATTTGTAAAGCACTTAGGAGCATCGTGAAAATGACAAGTTTAGTCATCCTGTCTTCAGAGCAGGATTTGAATAGAATTTAAGGAAGGGGTTTGGGGCCACGAAACAAGGTGAAAATGGAATAATGACTACACAGTAACTAATGATAACACAGTGCTGAGTACATGACAACATGCTGCGCAGTTGAAAATCCATCTGTGTGGTGAAGGACGATTTTGAGAAAATAGCATAAAATCATACAATTACATACTGTTCCATAATGCACAGGCACCATCATTCTTTTATTTCTTGACTTTGTAATTCTTGTCTGTATTGCCTTGCCAGCAATCTTCCAATATAGATGTCTGATCTATCAGCTCTGATACCTTATGTGCAGTTTGATAAAATGCGAAAAGCTCGACGAGAGCTGGAATCTGTATGTCCATTGCACGGTCATCTGTCACTTTGATGCACTGATGGCCCTATCAGTTTACTAGCAGTGGCTGAATCGTGATTCGGAGCAGAGAGAGGTTACCTACCTGGCTGGAGCAGCAGGTAGCAGTCATTCGAAGGGATCTCATTTGGTGCCCCTGTACTCAGGTTATGAAGATAACCTGGCAGAGGTATCTGGACCATCTGGTCAGAATTGGGCCCGTGGAAGAACTGGGGGTAGGTTTAGACGTTATGCCTCACCAAACCTTCTGAGCATGTGCAGACTACAGCTTTTCAGAGCTTTTAAGCTTTTTTTAAGGTTTTAACTGGGCCAAATGTAGGTGGATTTTTTGTGAAGGAGGGGAAAAGACTATTCCTAAGAGGAAAACACTCCTTTCTTTGCCCTGGGAAATGTCAAGTACTTGTCTCAGATCATAGGAAAGCTAGAGAATTAAAAAACAAAAAAAAAAATCCCAGTTAATTACAAGTTGCTAAACAACTATATATCCCTAGTTTTAGTCAACCAACATGGAAGATACTAATCCATTATTGTGATTGCGAGGAATAACATCACGTAGACTCCTACACTTCAGGTACTAACATCAGTTGTTACTATCACTTGAACACATACAGAGAATTGCAACTTTCCATTTGGAAGAGATTACAGCGCTCTGATTTCTTACACCCGATCTTGTTTCTTAACAGCATGGAGTAAAGTACTTTGATGCTTTTCAGAATGAGGCTTGCTTCAATGTAATCATGCATGAAATACCCACTTTTAAGTCTCTCTTTAAATAAAAAGCCAGGGTTTTTTTACTTTCCATGCATACTGGAGCAGATCTTTACTTCCTCTAATATCTTCAGGTCCCCCCTTGTTGTTCGGTATTGGAATGCAGTGTTACAGCAGTAGGTAATTTAGACGAGGTCCGCACTGTGCCAACACACTCCTGGGTACGTTCTGCCTCCAGAGAACTTACTATCAGAGAAGTCTCTAGTGTCAGATATAATTGAGCCCAGTAACCTACGTCGTGAGAGAGGAACGTGTTTCCCCATGCAGTTGCTCTGGCGGTGTTTTGCGGTCCGCGCCGAGGTGGTCCGCGTGCAGGCTGGCTGGCCGGTACGCTGCAGCCCCTGATGATCCCGTCTCCGAGGCGGGGTTGAACGGTGGAGCTGGGCACCGTCGTTCGTAACTGGCGTTCAAATGAGTGACGTGATGTGCATGAGAATAGGTGTTGCCAAGCACAGCTGCGGTGGCTGGCTGCGAGCGGTGTGGTGGCACATCCTGGTAAAATGTACGGTCAGGTTGACGCATTCGGCTGTTTATTAGGTAGAGTTCATGTATCAAGTCGCTGTGGTATTTGCACGCTGACTGATACAAGGTCATGGTGCAGCACAGATTACAAGAAAAGCCTGGTAAAGTATTTGCACTCTGATGCTTTCATGCATTCTAGGAATTGTTATTTAGCTTGTTTCTGATACCTAGTACTTCAGGTTAAACGGATGTTCTGCAAGACCCATAAAAATTGCGAATAAGGTGCCTATATTTTGCAAATGTTCGTGCGTTTCTTTTTGCCAGCAAGAGATGTTGCTAGAGTTCAAATCACTTTCACTGCTCAAACTAGCTGCTCAGAAGTGGCGAGAATGTATTTCATCTTACAAATAGCTAGTCCTAAATCATGGCTTTCTTTGGGCCTTGACAAGAAGTAACTCACTGTTTTATCTCTCTAGCATTCCTAGAAAGAAGTATGTATTACACAAGGAGGTTTTGCAGAGGGAATTTGCCACTAGTTCATGTAGATAGTGAGTTATTTTTCTTTCCACGTGGGCTCTGCACCTTCGGTAGCAAATCTCAAAAGTTCATCCACAATAACCTCTACTTCAGGAATTGTCCCTTAATTTTTTCAGTATGAATAATTCAAATAAATACACTTTTAAATATGTGGTTTGAAGTCAGCAATATGCTGTTCTTATGCTGCATTTTTCTCTTCTCTGTCCAGGAACCCAGCGGTAACCACACTCCTCCTCAGTTGTCTCCATCACTTAGCCAAAGCACTTTCACTACTGGTGGCTCCCTGGACGTTCCCCACATTATCATGCAGGGCGATGCAAGGAGAAGAAGAAATGAAAACTATTTTGATGATATTCCCCGGTCAAAGCTGGAGAGGCAGATGGCACAGGTAGGGTTAAAACGATGCCATTAAAAGGCTGCACCTTGCTCCAACTGGTTACAGAACTAATCCTAACCATAGCTGTGGGTCATATATGAAGGCTGAATTGTAAACGACAAAGATGGACAATTTTTCCAAGCTGTCTGTTCCAGTTCTCTGTGTTTCAAGTAATGTAAGTTAGTGTGCAGTTTCTCGTGAGAGGTAGAGTTTTGAGGGTGTTTAGGTGCCTGGAGGCTGAGATGAAGGAGCCTCCTGCGCACCAGAGCATGCAGACTCCCACTGGCACTGACTCTGCCTCTCATTTCTGTAAGAAGGTGCAGATTCCTCAATTTTTGAGCAACCTAGATAAAAATAAGCTGACATCCACTGCCAGAAACTCAGAGGATTGGGGGGGGGGGGGGGGGCCGGGGGCG
>NW_010545778.1:10180-20447 GCF_000687285.1 Phaethon lepturus
GGCCGGCGCACGGGCGGTGATTGCTTCATTTATTAATGGAGAGGGTCAGCATTCTGCTAAACTTCGTGATCTGGGGATATATCTTGAATGTTGAAAAAAAGATTTAACTGCGCAACAACTCATTTGATCGTTGCAACAGTGCTAAACTCGACTGGATGTTAAATCAACCTGTTCATGAAAGAAAGCCTAAACTAGCCTCCATCTCTAAATTTTTTCCCCCAACCACAATAAGAGTACCAACAATTTTAAATGAAGCATTCGTTGACCAGAGTGATGTCTTGTACGTTTCTAAAGGGCCATAAAGTTAAGCTTGGACAGCCAGTTGGTGAAAATGCTTTCGGATGAGCTCGGTGGTACATACAGTGAAAGACAGACGGGTCTTGAGCCATGCGGTGCTTTGCAGCGCACGTTGGAAACTGGGCTTGGATTTGCCGTTGGCAGCCGACGGGCAGCCAGTGCGGTTCCTGGAGCGACTGCCTCCACGGAGGAGCAGGTTGCCGCATGCTGCCCTGTGTGAGGCTTCCCAGCGGTTCTCTGCCTGCCGCAGCCCAAAATAGAGCCTCTATCCAAAATTCAGCCTCAAAATTGAAACAGCTATGCAAATAACTGTTATGGTTAACATAATGAACAAAAGGCTGCAGTCTCTCAGCTAATTGCATGAACAAGAAGAAGTAATTAAATAAACAAGCAAAAGAAGGTGCTGCCGTTGCCTCGGAATACAGAAACAAATTGAATTCCAGTTGTTCAGAGGACATTTCTAGGGAAGTGAAATTGCATTTGGTTGGGTGGGACTGCTTCCTTGCCTTTTTTTAATCCCTGAAATTTCTGCTGTATAATCTTACCATACAGAATTAAGGGGAGAGTTGCCTAGTGAATGAGCTTGTTTTCAAACCAAAGTCTGCTGGGCTTTTATGGCAAGAACAAGGTTGAGCAAGAACAAGGTTTTACAGCAAGGAAAAGCCCAGTTCTTAACATGAAAATATTTCTTTGAAGGTCACGTAATTTAGGTGTTTGAGCGTGAAATACACACTTGCTCATGGCTGAGTAGACTGGTTCATCTACTTAGTTCACTTTATCACTTGGTTCACAAATCCCTCCCTATTCTCACTTCCTCTTCTAGTCACTAACATTGAAGAAAAAAAAACAACCCCCCAAAAATACTAGCAATTCTTTCTGTCTCCTTTTCACTCTTTTCATTTCCTGTTTGAAGTCCTGATATTCCCAAGAGGTATGACACACTCATGTATGGCACCTAGAGATTTTATTTGGACTGAGAAATTGCTTTTCCAGAAGGACTGTAATATGTTGCATATCCGAAGAGAAAACTGAGCAGTTAGTACTTATACCACTCCAAACCACTTTAAAACCAATTAAGTGTTGTTTGGTTTTGTTGGTGATGGTTTTTTGTTTGTTTTTTTTTCTTTTTTGTGGGAGTGTGTACCCACTGAATGAATGACTTCAGTGCCTTCTCTTGACTTTCACTGTGGAATACAGCAGTCATCCTTTGGGACTCCAAAGGGGAAAATGGATTCAAATGAAATCCATAAAATAGTGTTTTGTGTTAGTCCCTGAACTCCAGTCTGTTTGGAGTCTTTTTCAGCTCTGCCCCCAAATTCTGTACTCCTGATGTATGTAAAATTCCCTTTGACTTTAATGGGAAAGTCAATGACTCCCTCTGGTGATCATTCTCCCTAAATTGGACTCACCCCATTAAGAGGCTAATCAGGGATTTCTTCAACCATTCTAGCCCAAAAATAGGTTTTTAAATTTATTTTTTGCAATATGTGCTTTGCTAAAATGAACTCTATTTCCTTCAATCTTTTCTCCCAAAGTCCCTTTGAAATTAAAGGTAAAATAATTATTTCTGAAAAATAAAGGAGATCCAGCTGATTCTTAACATGAGCCTCTTGCTCCATGTTGTTTTTTTATCTAGCGACTTCCTCCTTGCAGTTTGGAGATTCCTTTGGCTTATGTCAGATCAACAACAACTTTGAGCTGATATCAGTCCAGCTTTCCAACTAGAATACTTCTCACAAACAGAATGATCTAGAGGGATTATTGGAATTGCTTTGAGGATATTCTTTGTCTTAACCCTTTATTTGCTAGGCTGTTTGCATGTATGCCTGCTGTATGAATCTGCATGTTTACTGGATGCTGTAGTAGACAGATGTGCATAAAGATATCTTTGATGCTGTGATTTTTTGGAAAGGGTTTTAGGTGTGTTCTTGATGGGATTATTAAGTATTTTTATGGCCTTGAAGGGAGAGGCCAGCACGGTATTGAGAGCAGCTTGTTCATGATATTGCTTTAATGAACCTGATTTTATTTCAGAAACGTTAGGATAAGACTATTTTTAGCCTCAATTTAAAATCTAAAATCTGAAGATCTTTTGAGAAAATGGTGAGATCTGATGTCTCCATCTTCACTACAGCCTGTGTTTTCACTATACCTTTACATGGGAGTCATCAAGCATATTGATCTTTGCGTCAGATATAACCGATGTTTGTTAAAACAATGAGCACATCAGTTTAAATTGGTTTTCCTTTGATCTGCTAAATACATTTAAACAATTCTCTAAACCAGAATCAAACCTGCATGTAAGTAATACAACATTTTGCTTCCTGGAGGAAGCACTGATTTAAATTTACTTAATGTGGGTGGTTTTGTCTCAAGGCCAGCGTGTACCTTCATTCACAGTTCCCTAACAGACTGTTTGTGACCTAAGAGGGGAAAATTCTAATATAAACAATGAGTCTAACCAATTTAGATTCCCCACTGGAACAGGTTTGGTCATCCAACTCTCCAGTTGTTCATCCAACTTTGAAAATCTTTGACATCTGGCAAAAGCTGCCAAAAAGGTAATACAGAAGGTTGTGAGATGGTTTGTTTTCAAAAAAAAAAAAAAAAATCCGGAAAGGATTGAATAGTCTGAGTCATCTTTGACTGTGGATGTTGAATTCTGAGCCTGCAAACTGTAGATTAATATGATCAAATTAATGTAGTTTAAAATAGCTGAGGTTGCTCTTACGATTGCCTAAACCTTTAAAATAGAACTGAAATCACACAGGCAAAGCCTAAGGAGTTTGGAACCAAAATCAATAGGAGGAGTCCCATTGAAGGGACTGAGCTCTTCATTCACCCCTGAAATCATGGGCCAAGCGGGGGGAAATACATATTTGCAAGGAAGAGCTTTGGAGGTTAAAAGGACAGCGGGAGCGAGGGCCGAAGGCATCCCCCCGCAGCAGGCGGGCAGGGAGGTGCGGGGAGCCCCGTTAGGGCTCTGGGGGAGGCTGCGGGCTGCGCCTGCCTCTGGGAGAAAAACCGGTGAGGAGTCAGAGCGAGCTGTCTGGTGGGAAAAACCTGGTCATGGCCCGTGTGGGAGCACCCCAGTGGGCTGCGGTGGAAGGAAGAAAATCCTTTCAGTTCGCAGAGAGCTGGAAAAATTATTCACAAAGGCTGGCAGGAGAAGGTCTTTCCTAGAGATGCTGAACCCAGATTTAATTTTGAAAGCCTTTCTGGGTTCTTTGGTCCCATGGTCTGAGGGCTCTTACTAGTTTTTTTGGGTTGTTTATGTGAAGTGATTGTAATGACTGGGTGGTAAGCTTGAAGTAAAGCTACCCTGATTGTTGGGATTCTGCCTTGTAACATTATTTTGTGAGATATAGTAATTCATTGCAGGGTTAGAATTGATATGCAGGATACAGTCATTTAAATGGAGTTAGTACCAGAGATTTTTTACCTACAGTAGAGGAGAATTAGCAAAGGCAGGTTTACAGGAAAATTGTGAAATTATTTTGCTGCTTTCTGAAATAACACCTTCAACTCAATAAGATCTTCGAAATACTTCACAGATACTAATGCATTCACGTCTCCTGTGCGCTGTGGGGCTATTTGGTTTAAAATCATGTTTTCCATTTTACAGCGAAGAACATGGCGGTACAGAGATGTTGCAGGTTGGCTAAGATGACACTGAAAGTTTGAAGGAACCAAAGATAAAACTCTTGTCTCATAAGACCCACCTTTAGATTTTTTAACTTTTAACCACAGTATGACATTTTTTTATTTGCTTGTTTCCTGTTTGCTTTCCTGTCTCCTCCTCCGCTTTGGAAGGATTTAAAGATTATGGTGAATGAAGTAAAATATGCCCAGGAGAATATTGGTGTGTAAGATTAGATTGTCTAAGAAGCGATGAAGAATGGGTTTTATCAGTGGTTGAAGTTACTGGTGAAATAATAGACTTCTTTACTAGTAGGTTTAAGAAACAACACATACAAAAATGTAGTTGTCTAGATTATTTCATTCTGTTGTTATTTCTAAGGTTTCTTACTTCCATTTTTTATAAGCGTAAGATAGTGTATGTTGTGATGATGAACAGACAGCCATTTCAAAGACAAGGATGTAAAATCCAAACGAAATGCTCTAAGGTTCTTATTTTTAGGTACATTTTATTTTTAATATGGAAAGATTGCTGAACTATGAAGACCGTCAATTTAACATCAAAAGAAAACTGCTTAACTGAATCAATTTTTATTGCATGGTATAGATGTTACTGACAGTTGTCTTTTTAGTTCAGATAGATATTAATGCCATAGAGGGCTGTATCTTGAACTGTAAATTTCAGTAAACTTTCATCTGTAAATCCCCTGAGTATTATGTATTTAATGGACAAGTAAACTGATAAAGGCATTACGAAAAATCTAAGTAATTTCTGCCTGAATAGAAAGATGCAATTTTTTCAAGAATGTTACAGAAATAAAGTCGTGGGATGTGGATCATACCTACATGCTGCTTCAGCATATGGAATTAAGGAAGCTGCTTCTATATTTGGTATTAATGATCCAAACGAAAGCCATAAATAAATACGACACCAAGAAGGGGACAGATGTTCTTTCAAGATGGGGACAGATGTTCTTTATTTACTGTTTTTCACACTCAGTCTTGTGAGCTAGAAGCTCTACATTGGAAAGATAGCATGAAAAATGGAGGAGGATTGCATGAAAAATGGAGGAGGATTACATGAAAATGGAGAAGAAGAGGTTGTTTCTACTGTCAAATAAACTGTTCTTATTGAAAATCTGATTATTTCAGAGTCAAAGCTGAATTTTAATATCTAACATTTACATTTTTGAGCTGCTGGAAAGAAGTTGTACTTAGAAGTTGGAGTGCTCTTCTGAAAGAGCCCGCTTTTTTGTTTTGGTTTTTTGTTTGTTTAGTTGGTTTTGGTTTTGGAGTTGTTGTTTTTTGGTAAAATGTAGATACCTGTACCTAGAGTTTGGGGATGAAAGTCTCTTAATCTTTATTGGTGGTATTTGCCCAGAAGTTTCTGTCCTCTGCACAAGGCTGGTAGGCTGGGGCACACCTGTAGCTGGCAGTACCAGCAGAAGGTGTGTTGTCCATCAGAAGCAGCTTGGCGGCTCACCAGGGTTCCTGGGGCCGCGGCTGTAAAGCTGCACCTCCAGCAGCCGGGCAGAACAGCCATCGCCTGAGCAAACCCTGGGAAGACCCTCAGTCGGTCCTCCTCGGAGCCCAGCTCCTGGGCTACTGGACTGAAATCGGATGACAACTGACCGCCTACCAGAGAAGATGGCCATCACGTGAGGGACAGCGTCCACTGGGTGAGAGCGGTGCTTCTCTAAGCTGTTCTTAGTCTCTTCTCATCGGAGGAAAATGTGCAAAGCGTGGCTCTGCGTGGAGCAGGAGCTGGAGGCGCACAGGACCTAGGGCACCGGCCGTGGCGTGGGAGGGAGGCTTTCCTTCTCGTCCTGCCGCTGGCTGGAGAGGACAGTCTTTGTGGTCCTGGGCCAGTCACCTCCCAGGAGTGTGTGTGTCGGGCACCTTCTTGTGACACCTCGCTGGGAGCGGCTGACGGGGCACGCCAGCCCATCACCCGCTGCCTGCCCGCAAGAAAGCTGTTCCGAGGTGGCCAGGGGTTTTCTGGAAATCTTCATGGAAAGTATTTCCAGGAGAAGCGAAAGAAATATGCCAATGCAAAGCATACGTACTTATTCTGGTAAGTGTTACTTCTAATTTCTGCTTCTCTAAAAGAAATGCTGATTTCAAATTTCACTCTCTGTCTCTGAAGATCTTGTTTTCGAAGGAGGATCTGCAGTTATTCCTGATGGTAAGACAAGCTCTCCCCAGAGTTCTGGGAACATTACGGGAAGCAGCGTGTTTTGAGACAGCACAACTGCTCTCCCACGGTCCTAAAACATTTGGAATGACGATTACAAAAGGGGCCAGACAGCCCCATTCATCCAGTTTTCATTTGTTCCTTTCAGCTGTTGCACCTTTAAAGATTGTTCACCATGCCAAGAGTGATTTTTCTGGGATTTGATCCAAAATTCTTCTCATTTCTGGAGCTAGACTGAATTAGAGCTAGCGAGTTAGATAACGTGCATCAGTGGGGCTTGCTGCTGTTTCCTTCCCTCCTGCACCTCGCTGGGCTGTGGCACCAGGACATGGGAGCCTTGCTGGGGAGAGATGGAGAAGGCAGCAGAAGATGAGGAGTCACCAACAAACTTCTCGGACCAGCTCAGAGTGAACAGACTATTGGGGACCCGCGTTTACCTAACCAGGGCCGTGCCCTGGTGTTTTCTAGACTTCTGCTTCTTCTTGTTACTCTCTCCTGGATTCCCTCAGTGTGCCTCCATCCTCCTTGAAGTGCAGTGACTAAAACTGGATGCTGCCCCATATGAGACCTCACTGGTGGCTGTGTCTGGCACAAAAGTTCCTTCCCATGTGTTACAATATGCTACTTTTATTAAATACCTCCTTTTTTATTTAGGAGAGGGGAGTTCAGTGAAGGGCAACCAAGATGGTCAGGGGCTGGAGCACTTGCCCCTGAGGAGAGGCTGGGGGACCAGCGCTGGCTGGAGAAGAGGTGACTTTGGGTACAAAAACTGAAAAAGGAGAGGTGCTGACTGGATGGCAAGAGAAACTTCCTCCCCATGGGGACAGGTTGCTCAGAGAGGCTGTCCGGTCTCTGTCCTTGGAGGTTTTCAAGACCTGACTGGATGAAGCCCTGAGCAACCTGGTCTCATCTCACAGCTGCTCCTGCTTTGAGCTGGGGTTGGAATGGAAACTTCCTGAGCTCTCCTCCAACCTGAATTATCATGTGATTTATTTGCTTATTCCTTTGCAAGTCTGCCGTATTTAATTTGAAGCACACTAAAACTTTCAGATCTTTTTGTGTCTTCTCACTACCACACTGTTAAATTGCTCTCCTAATTTATTTGCTATTTTATTTATCTATTTAATCTTACATTCCCATGGAATACTCTTGTCTAACTGTATTTCATCTGATGAGTTTCTGCAGTTCATGAAATCCATTTTTAGTGCTTACCCTGTTCTGGAAAGTCTCTCATTTCTGGATCCTCCCCAAAGAGCCTGAGCTACTGCATAGAGCTGGTCATTGCAGATTGCCTCGGCGTGTTCCAGTCCACTTGTGCTTCAGTATGAATAATTATTCTCTAAATAGGCATATCAACCTCTTGTGCTACCACTGCATTTTGACTGAAGCTGGTTTGTGTATGGGTCATGTCATACGTCGCCGCATCAGGAGTCGCACAATCAGTGTCCACATCCTGCTGTGCTTCTCCTTGCTGCTGCTGATTTAGTAGGTCAGTTTTCCAAGAAAGGAAGGAAATGTAGTCTGTGATGATTCATACTGAACAACCTCATTATAAACATCTTGAATTTTTCTTGGCCCATAAAAGCTCTGTCAGGTAACACATGGCAGGCAAGATCACGCTTTTTCTTTGTTAGCCCCAATAATATATGCATAGATATATATATGTACACATATGTACACATATACATATGTGCACATGTCCCTGAGTGTTTATTTCAGGTGGCCAGGAGCAAGGTCTCATAGGCCACGAGGACCAAGGGATGGTGACTGGATTTTTAAACGACTTTACTAGTAACTTGTCAGTCCCTGCAGCTAGGCTGGCTATAACTTTCCAAATCTTCCTTTTCTTCCATCTTAAATATTCTTTCAGCCCTTCTTTGGTCCTTTCAGTATCTTCTATGACTTTCCAAGGATAATTGCTCCTAGTTTAGGTTCTTTTGACATCATCTAAAGTGCCATCGAATTAAGTTTGTTGAGCTGTGCTGAACACATCAGGACTGCCTTCCACCTGGCTCCTGCTCCTTCTGCATATGCCATCCAGGTATTCTTTTCTGTTGCTTTCCTCCTTTTTTCTCCTTAGAAAGTATATAATTTCCATGGTCAATCTTACTGGTTTGTGATCACTTTCAGTACAGTTACTTTCTGTCTTCAGATTATCAAGCAAGTCTTCCCTGTCTATAGGGAGGAAGCCTAAAGTAAGCTCTCCTTAGGTAATTTTGTTCACCTTATGAAACACTTAAGTTGTGTCCAACAGAATCCTCAACACTGAAGACCTGTGTGTGTCCTGTCCTACAGTTTTTCCAGTAAATATATGAGCAGTTAGAAAGACTTGAAGCAGATGGGAATGTGCAAACACTTTGTAACCTGGTAGGCTGCTGACCACAACACACGTCTGAATTATGCCTTGTTGTCTGCTATCATGGAGGAAGTTGGCAAGAACAATAAGAAATATTATTTCTTATGTGAGTGTGTTTTCTTGAAAACAAGCAGGTTAAGTTAAATACAGAGGAGAAGTGAAAATGCCCTTAAATGATTCTTTCGAACGACAGTCATAAAGCGATTAGGAGACCATGTCAGAACTGCGATTGCTGGGAAGGGAAGGGATGTGGGTGGGTGGAGAGCAGGCAACGCAGAGCCTCACCTCCCTCCCTCCTTCCCTCCCTCTCGCGCCGTTCACCAGCCACTTGTGCCGCGGGTAGCAGGTGGCAGGAGCTGTGCGGTGCAGGCCGTTCCCTTTCCCCCTTCCTTTGCCCCTCCTGCCCATCAGAGTTCTGTCCCACGGTGATTCGATGGGGAAATCTTTTATGCGTGGGACACGTATAGCTATCACCAAAATGGTATCATGATACCATCGTCTTGTTGCGATGTTACTCATAAGCATTTATCTTTGGGGAAGAATAAAAGATATTTTATTCTTTTAGCATTTTTTATACTAATTGGGCAATAGCTGATGCTATTTTTTTTTACCACATTACTTAGGAAAATGTTCTTTGTTAAACTCTCTTTTTCACAGAACCTCTGTGTCAGTGGTATTAAGTGCCCAAGTGTATTTGTGTTTGTTATGGTGGAAGTACATGCACAGATTGAATTCTTTTCCTTCTTTTTGAGGGCATGTGTTTTGGGACCTGAAAATTATGAGTGTTTGAAGCCTAACCCCAATTCTCCCTCCTACTGCCTGTTTTCTGGCCTCGGACACCCACTTAACCTTTTGCCTTTCCTTGGTTCCTTCCTCTTCAGCACAGGAGTATGTGACGTTAAGTACTTCTCCTGGGAATTTCATAATTCATTAAAAAATTTCAGCACTTTGAAGACATAAAATATGTATATTGTAAATGCTAAATATTTTTACAGTGGTGCAAGGGGAAGGTTGGTTTCTTAATTTGAATTCATTACCTTCCTTAAAATTAATGTTCCTTCTGTACTGCATTTCAGTACCTCAGTCATTCGCACATTAATGAGTGCAGAACTGAGTAATGAGTTTTGCACTGCTGCCCTTCTGACTGAGCATTCATACAGTCGCAGGAAATTCTTGGCTTCTGCTGCTCTGCTTGATTTATTATTGACTTAATAAATCAAGTCACCTGTATTTAAAGATGATTTAGCTTAAGCCTAGATCCTCCAAACCTTTAATTCTGAAGGTAGGTTTGTGTGATGGGGGTGGTTCACCTGCACGGTCCTTGGAGCCGAGACCTGGACCCAGAACTTGTCTCTCGCAGGCGAGTGCTCCAAACATCCGCTTTTATGCACTCTTCTTTCCCAAAAGAATTAAAAATAATAAGGGCTTCCCTTCATTTATAAAAGGAGTTGAAGACAGCCTATCTTCTGCTGCTTTAACCTGTGAAAGAGGAAGGTGAAATACATAGGTGTGAATTCCCTCAGTCAGAGAAGGGCATCAAACTGAGAGCTCCTAACTCCCGGGGGGAGGGTGCTAACCCGTGAGTTTCTGTTTGGGAGAAGGTGAGCTGGGGAGGGAGGGGCAGGGTGGGCACCATCAGCATCTATAAGAAAAGATTGATTCCCTGCCCTTTTTTAAAACGGAGCAACGTGAAGCTTGCAGAGACCCTTAACTGCAGCGTGGCGTTACCTGTTCCCGACTGACTTGGCGCCAAAGCAGCCGGTAGGTACAGCTGGTGCGTT
>NW_010545779.1:0-400 GCF_000687285.1 Phaethon lepturus
CGCTGCCAGCCCGGCACTTCCCACCCGCGGCTTCCTTGCCCTGTGCTGCAGAGCACCTTCCTGGAGACATCTTCCTGGTGGGAATAACTGGGTCCCTCCCTGCTTTCCCGCCTGACCAGTCCATTGCACTGCCTTGCAGATATTTTCTTACTGGCTTTTTAATGCATCAGGTTTAAGACCGCAGCTTCTTCGCCTGCATGGACATACGCAGCGTAAATCGCGTGTCCAGGTTGCCCTCAGCATGTCGGTCTCCACAGCCCCTCCTGCCTGGCAGGAGCTCCAGTGGCCACGCACAGTGGGCTGCAGGCACCAACCTCCACAGTAACATGCCCGGCAGCTGCCGAGCAGGGTCCTGGGAGCCCATCCCGCCGCAGCGTGGCAGGAGCAGGGTTTTCCTGCA
>NW_010545779.1:431-9702 GCF_000687285.1 Phaethon lepturus
TCCAGCGTCCGTCAGTCCGTGGCGAGACCACGGTCTCACACGCTCGGTCCTTCCTACTCAGAGAGCGTCCAGAAATCCAACGCGGGCACCCAGACACGCTGGTCAGTGCCTGCAAGAGGGGAAGCAGGAGATGTGGACATGAGCAGAGGGGAACCCAGTGTGGGAACGGAGTCCAAACCAGCCACGTCATGCAGCCCCCAGGCAAAAACGGTGGAGCATCATCAGCCATCTGCAAAGTCAGTGCAACTCTTCCCATACAGGGTGACCATATGCAGCTTCTGCTGGAAAGTTTTGGGAGCGCCGCACGAGCTCATGCTTCATGCCAGTCACCAGACCCCACCAGGACTTAAGGAAACCCTCAGGACCGGTCATGGCATCACTGCCTAGGGCAGATTTTTGCACCTTCCTCTGAAGCAGCTGGGGCTGCCAGGTACAGAGGGCACATACTGATACAGAGCTGACCCTCCCGAGGTCCAGGACCCAGGGACTGTGTTGGGTTTACACATGCCCCTGATACGTCTGTATATGAAGCCCAAAATAAAGCTTTGCCTCCACTGCCAGCTCCAGGAAAGATTTCACCAATACATAACAAAGGACCACTATTTTTCCACCTTCCTTTGCTCCTGAAAAGTTAGGATAGACCGGTGAGAAGCTGCCGCTGAGTACAGGCTGGCACAGGCACTTCACCCTCCCCAGCACTGGGGCTTCAGCAGGCAGCGTCCCCGGGCACGCAGCAGGGCAGGAGCACCGCAGACCTGCCAGCACACTTCTCATGAGCTTGCTTCCCAGCTGCTCTGGAGATAGCATACGTGGCATTTCCCTCCTGGTTTCAAGCCTCTCGACTCTGCTATACCCCCCCGCCAACATTTGCTCTCCCATCTCCTCTCTCCTTCCAACTCCCCTCCATCTGCAGAAGCATCAATACAAACCACTTGCACAGACACTTACTTGCGCTCCCTTTCATCCGAGCTCGGCAGCCTTTTCTCCTCCCTGGAGCTCTGAGGTTTGCACCTTGTGCTATGACTAGAGACAGCAAATTCAGCAGCAAATGTTCTTTGAAAGCAAGAAGGAACTAGAGCTCTTCTACCAAGAGTTTGATGAAGTTCTCCTCCAGCATCTCAACCAGCGCTTGCTCCTTGCAGGGTGACCAGCAAAGCTCGTTTGCATCATTTCTCTGGGCTAGGAAGCATCACCCTCGAGCAAACGTGCTGCTGGCAGCAGAGAGGGGGTTTCCAGCCATCCAGCTCAGTGGATCAGCATGGAAGTACAGCACAGATTTTTACGTAAGCAGTGGCTGTGCTTGCTCAGACTTGCTCTACATGGGAGTTTTCTCCATTCAGTGAGTGGGGGAAGGTTTTAACAGCATCTGAGAAAACACGACTAGAGGCAAATTGCAGCTGTTGGTCATGCAAGCACACAGGAACCGCTGTTCTTGTGCAGGCACGAGTGTACACGTGTCCTCAGAGAGAGAGATGTAAAAATTCTTTCCTGCTCTAGCATGTATATGAAGAACCTGATGCCACCACTCTTGCACACATCTTTCCGGACACAGCTATTTCTTTATCAAAAGAGGTCTTGCTAATCCTTCCCCGCCTGACAACACAGTGTCGTCAGGAACCCTGAAGTAGCAGATTGCTTTGGGAAGGAATCAGACTAACAGATTATTCAAATTTTGCCAAGAAGGGGAAAGCTGAACTGAGGTCGTGCTTGCACTGCAGAGCAAGCGGTGGAAGGCAGCGAGGTGACCATCAGCCAGAGGAACTGCTGTTAGCAAGGGGCAAATACCAAGGCCCTTTTTGTGCCGTATTGTTTGCTTTCTGCAGAATATGTTATGTTTGCCTTACTGGCTACTTCTGCAATATGTATGAAAGAAAATTTTTCATGCTCAGTGAGTTAATTATTAGCCATGGACAAGTGGCCACTGAGCAATTAAAAGTCACAATACAAGGAAGAAAGCATAACAGAACACCTTTCATCTTATCACGGAAATAAAAGCCTTTTTCTTCTACCGGGAATTACCCTTAATAAAATTTTGTCACTTGACGCCCTGAAATCAAGTTCCTCTGAATGTTTATAAAGACTTTACTTGGCACGTATAATTTTCTCTAGAATGTGGAGTACACGAATAGATCAACAGCCGTGCTCAGGAAATGCACATTCCCACCACTGCACCACGCAGTGTCCAACAACACGCTCAGTTCAGGCCAAAGAAAATGGTTTAGAGAATTAAGAGCCTTGGCTTGTTCTGAGCCATCACTCAGTCCAAAACAAGGGGAAGGTAAAAAATATTCATCCTGAAGACTATGGACACATTTCAAGAGACACAGAGTTTGGTTTGGCATTCCCCAATAGCCATCATTGAGTCCTGGCCAAAGGTTAATTTTGGTGCAGTAGATTTGGGATATACAGGTAGGACAGTGCTTTACTTGGTTTAAGTCGGATTCTTGGAGGCATGGGCAGTGGGGGGTAAATCCCTGCATCTCACTAACTTTACCAGCAGCTGAGGAAACAAAAAAAAAGTAGAGATGAAAATATTACCTTTCTTCTCTTTTGCATGTCCTTGAAAAGATCAGGGAAAAGAAGAGCAGTAATTAAATACAAGGCTTCACACAGGAACCCTGCTCTATGACATAAGGAAGGAATTTGTACATAAGGAAGAAATTTTTGCAGTGAGGGTGGTAAGACACTGGAACAGGTTGCCCAGAAAAGTTGTAGATACCATCAGTGGGAGTGTTCAAGGTCAGGTTAATGGGGCTTTGAGCAACATGACCTACTGAAAGGTGCCCCTGCCCATGGCAGGGGGCTTGGACTAGATGATCTTCAGAGGCCTTTTCCAAACCAAACCATCCTGTGGCAGCAGGTTTTCCCAAGGAGTGGTTTTGGCACTCAGGTTCACAAGTGAACAAGCCTGCCTTCCACTGCATGAATAAGATTGAAAGAAAATATGACCCCAGCTATTAACTGATAGAAGCAGCATTATCTCCTGGCAAGGGTCAAGTGAGCAGTTGAGCTCTGGGCTGCCACCTGACACTGATGCCTGCCAGGGCTCAGCGGCTTTTGGACCATTTTTGGACTTCAGCCTTGTGATGGGCCGTTCTGATTTACAGGTATAGAACCAGATACCATTTCTGATTTTGAATCAAGTCTCTTCTGCTTTGGCCAAAATTGCTTTTTATGCTGTGCACATTGCCACTGTTGCCTGCCCAAGGGACATTGTCCCCGGGCCACTCTGCTCCGACGGACACATTGGTGGCTTGGAGGCATTGCATTAACTGAGTTTGTCATAAGAACTCCCCTCATTTTACATGAGGGGAGGCTGGGGTGCTGGGATGAGACCCACGGGCAGTCACGATGCCATGCAGCACCACAGGCAAGAGCAGAGGTATCACCTCCCTCTTTCCCATTCAACTGCTCAACAAAAGTGATTAAGTTCTGTATTTCTCTCTAGCTCAAGTAGCCACAACCTTCATATCCTCCAGGCACGAGGATTATTAAGATGACTTGACCATTTAACTTAATAATTTTGCAGATGTGACTACCCACCAGCTTCTGTGCCTTTTCCAGGGAATGCCAGAAAAATGACTTTACTAGTGTCTATCTTCCTGCTCGCCTTCCTCCCAGCTGAATCCGCAAGCAGCAGATACCCCCCCAAGGCAGCAAGTAAGTGTAACCTGTCTGGGGCAGAGGTGTTTATGGGTGGCCTAAGACCAGAGGTGGCATTACTAAGGGGGAAGCCGGGTTCAGGGAGTGTCTCTACCCCCCGTCATTGCCCACCACTGGGTCTGTGCTTGCCCCGCTGCGCCCGACCTGCTCTGCAGTCCCCTTGGGTTGCGTAGCGCAGCTGACATTCACAGCCAACATGTTTTCCTCCTGCAGTCGCAAGCCCGGTGTTCGGACCTCGGCAGGTATACGGTCTGCTCAATGGGACGGTTACCGTGAAATGCTTTTACCCTCCCACCCGTGTGAACAGACACGACAGAAAGTATTGGTGCAGGGAGTCGGCCACGGGCTGCATGACCGTTGTCTCCACCAGCGGCTACACTGCTCCAGGCTACCAAGGCAGACCCTTCATCACTGACTATCCACAGGCGGAAAACTTCCAGATTAACCTCTCCGAGCTTACAATGGCAGACGCAGGCACCTACCAGTGCGGTATTGGCATCAATGGCAGAGGGCTTTCCCATAAAGTCAGTCTGGATGTTTATAAAGGTAATTACAGTCTTGGGGCTCCTTAAAGTATTATTTTCTTTTACTTTTTTCCCCCCTTTTTAATAAGGTTCCACAGATAGTCTGTACAGTGTCTAAGAGCTCAAGATGGTCCATGCTTTCAGGAAACAGGAGGTTTGATTTTCCCCTGTGCTCACAGAGAATTAATTTTTTGACCAAAAATCTGGCATAAAAATCAGATTAAATGAACCACATCTTAAGGTCGCAAACATTGCTTAGAAACTGCTGACCTCGGCCACCGGAGCCTAGAGAGATGCAGTCAGAGGGCAGAACCGCCCGTCACTCCGACGTACCCTGCAACCCACGGCTGAGGCTGCGCGAGGCAAGCCTGTGCACAAGCCCACGAGATGCAGGATGGCACCGCGCTGCTGGGCAAGGCCCAGGCTGCAGAGCACGGTGCGGACTTGTGGCACGGCCCCGGGCAAGAAGGCTCTTGGGAGAAGCCCCACCATAGAGCAGGCAGCGATAGAGCACAGAGACCTCAGTCCCAAAACGTGCGACAGACATGGGACACAGCTGGACAGACCGTGCTCTGACCAGGAGCGGCACGTGACCACGTATTATAGCAAAGTACAGAGGAACCCTATGCTAAAAAAAGCCTTCCAACGTACGGGGGAGTCACACACGGTTCCCAACAGAGCAGGCGGTAGACGCTGACTGGTGTCTCTGTACGCACAGGTCCACACGTACCCGAGGGAGCTGAGCTCTTCTACGTGAAGCTGCACAGCACTTTGACCATGTCCTGCAGCTTCAGCAAGGAGAATGAGAGCATGAGGAAATTCTTGTGCAAGATGGAGAAAAGCGGCTGCCGTGAAATTGTCGATAGTCACGGGAAAGTTGATGCGGATTACAGAGGGCGAGTTCTGCTGAGCAACGACGAGTCTCCAGGCTCCTTCAGAATCGTGATGACTCACATGGGCTGGGAGGACTCTGGCTTGTACCTGTGCGGGGTCGGCTCCTATGGGGAGGACGGAGAAACAAAGGAGCTGGACGTGCATGTCTATGAGGGTAAGCTATTCCCGGTGCTTTTTCCCTTCATCTCTGCTTCTCTTCAGAAGCGTAACGAGCAGTCTCACTTTATTTAACAAGAACTTTGATTTCCCTTTGCAGAGTGCCATTATCCTATCCTCTCATCTAGATACATCTTTCTATTCATTTAGCTATCTGCAACATACTAAACCATCACTAATAAAGCTTGTATCAAGACTTACTTTCCCAGCAGTGGCTAGCTATCTTCCCCAGTCTGGCCAGCCCAACTTCAGAAGGCAAATTCTGCCTACCAGTTTGAGACAAGCAAACTGTCTCTTCAAGTCTTAATTCCTTAAATCTCAAAATGGCAGATGTAGAAAGGAGAAGATCTGCCCCTCCCCTAGCAAAGGGAGCAAAACTTTGAAATGTTACCACGCAAAAACAACAACAAAAGAAAAAGAAAGTCCTGACAGACACTTTAGGGCCAATTCCCAGCAGTGCAAGGACAGTCTCCTACTGTCTGCACCCCTGAGCTTCACTTAGCCTTGCTTTAGCCAAAACAGTTCTGTTTGATCTGATAATATTCTCTTGGGAGAGTGCCACATGGGCAAAAGTTAGACATGTATAGCTGCTCATTTCATTTTTATCTCCAGAGACAAATGTTCCTCAAGGAAAGCCCACAATAATTGGAGTAAATGGAAGTTCAGCAACTTTTGAATGCAACTATGAGCCTCTAAAACGGTCCTTAGTGAAGTACTGGTGCAAGTGGAGACAGAATGGGTGTGCTCGGATCATAGACAACTCCGGGTATGTGGCACGCTTGTATGAAGGAAGAGTGGCCATGTACGATACTCCGAATAACAAGACGATCACCATCATCCTGACCCAGCTGAAGGGCAGTGACGAAGGCTATTACTGGTGCATGACAAACGAGGAGAAGGAGCAGCAATCATCAACTGAGCTGAAGATCATAGACGGTACGAGCTCACACGCTGGCAATTCTCTGCCTGCTCAGTAGGTACAAAACAACCTCCTAAGCACCCAAAGGAGCAGATCTGGCTTTTCAGGAAGAGATGAGAGGTCCAACTCTGACCTTTTATCTCATAAGGTGAAACATTGTGCCAATCCCAATACCACACCCCGGTAGCTTTAAAATGGAAACACAAGCTTTCAGTTTTATGGGAAAGTGTTCACAAAACTTCCTCATGCAAGCATTTCTTAAGCCTTGCAAAAAAAAAAAAAAAAAAAAAAACAAACACCCAGCTTCCACTCAGAAATGCGTATACCGCATCCTTAACATTAATTCAGCAATGTAAGGAGCACTTTCCCTCAAAGATACATCTCCTGCTTTGCCATCTCTGGCAGCACCGCTACCTGTCGGCTGCCATTCCCACCACTGAAACCACTAACATCAGCCTTGATGTTCTCTTTGCCCTCACAGGAGAACCTGGACTGAAGGGAAAGAAGGAAGTGAACGCACAAGTGGGTTCACAGGTCGATTTAACTTGCTCTTACCCCTGCAAGTACTACTCCTACCAAAAGTACTGGTGCAGGTGGAGCAGCACCAGCTGCACCCCCATGCCCGCTTCTGACCAGAGGCAGCCGGGGCCGGGCGTTGCCTGTGACGCTGACAACAAGACGGTTATCCTAAGCTTTGACTCGGTGACGAAGGAAGACCAAGGGTGGTACTGGTGTGGAGTGAAGCGTGATGGCCTCTTCGGGGAAACCATGGCAGTCTACCTGCGGGTGACTGAAGGTGAGCTCCAAGGCAAAGGCGGGCAGGAGCTTTCTCCTCCCGGCAGAATCGTGCCGTCTCCTGCTGGGAGAAGAGTCCTCTCCATAGCCACTAGGCTGCAGCACCACAAAACAGAAGTGCTGTCGTCCCGGCAGCCTCCCAGACCGGCTGCCGAGATCACCCCGGTGCTGCACAGCTTGTCATAGGTGTTTGCATCCACTCGCTGGCTTCTGCTCCCCAGCCATGAAAAAACCCACTGGTCTAAAAATCTCTTCCTTCCACCCAGTTTTACTTTTTAAACCCTGTCCTTACAAATTGTTGCTATTATAATTCGTAGCATCATTTAGATTAAGCAACATCTGACACCTGTCAGGTGAAGGGCTGCATGTAGTTCAGAGATGCATCTTGCTCCAGGGAGATTATTATCTTAATAAACAGGAAAACAGTAGGCAGCAGGAAAGGAAGGGCTATCCCCAGCTCTCCTGGGAGAGCAAAGGGGCTTAAGATTCAACTTGGTGCAGTATTCTGGAGTTAAGATGTTTTTCTCAGTAAGGAATATTGTTAGAAGCAGAGCAGAGAAAAAGCATAGCACTAGATATCCCACGCGCAACCGTCTTAAGTGGATGGTAGTCAAAGCAAAAGCAGGTAGAGAGAAACAACCTCATTTCACTGTCTTTGGTAGGCAAAGAGCTAGAAAGAAAAGCAAGCCAAGTATTCAAAAATCTGTTCTGGAAATACCAGAGGCAGAACTTACAAACGCAAGATATTTTTCAAAAATATATAGGCAGAGGGAGCCTACTTGAGATTTTTTGCTAATAAATTAGTTGGAGTAAGATTATTCCAGATCTCCCAACCCCATTTTAAAGAGCCTCTCATGTACAGCCAAAACCCGCTGCAGTTCCACATGCACCAAATACAGCCAACTAGTTTTTCTGACACCACCTCCGTGCTCCTGCCCACACGACTAACCACCCTTCTTCCCGGGATGCAGGAAGCGGTGCTGACCGCAGCCTAGAGCCCCTGGACATCGATGCCCCCAGCGATGCCAAGGCCCCCAGCCCTGCCCAGGACGGCTTTATTCCCCAAGGAAGAGCCTACAGCGACGCTGAGGTGCAAAGCGCAGCTGCCTCGGAAAGGTTAGTTCTCTCCAAGCCTCTGTCATTCATCACTTTTGTGACGTTTCTATTAACCCATTGTTGGTACGGTGTTTGCACACCGTGTGTGTGGTTTAGCAACAAAGAAATTCTTGTCCCCAAAGAACTTAGCTCAAAACATCATAGGAAAAGAAGCAAAAAGTTACCGCAAAAGGCAAGATGTCTTGAAGCCCAAGTAAGAAAATACAGTCTCAGAAGGGAACAATTAGAGATTCCAGGTACAGAAGAACTAATTGAAAATACTTCTGTCAAGGTTAGAGAGCTTTCTTTCACACATTTATAACCCAGCTGCTGATGTAGCTGGTTTGGCACAGCCTCTGTCCCACATTTGTATTTGTTCCCCTGTGATGTGCTGGGATCCAGTTCATCAGTCGAATTGCATCACACTCAGATGTACCATCCTATATACACATTTTAGACTGCTGGAAATTCATGTACATTATTCAGTCTTGAATAATTAAAAAAAAAATGCATTTCACAGCTTAATGATACACCTTTCCCTCCATTCCAGCTCTGACCAAAGCCATGGCCCCAGTATACTCGTTTTAGTCCTGGGCCCTGTTGGTGCTGTGCTCCTGATCCTCGTGACGGCTTTTGCCGTCTTTAAATACAGGCAGCTGAAGAGATCTGGTGAGTCCTCGCCTTTTCTGGTCTCTTAAGAAGTGTCAGCAATATTAAGGCAATATTTCGTGCACGCGGGCGTCTCTGCCGGGCTGAGCTGCTGCCCCGGGACCCGCCAGGAAGGGACCCTGCTTCTGCCCCTGACATCACCCGTACGGCTCCGACACCCAGCGTACAGGGTGCCCGGGCTGCGACAGAGACCACCCCTCTGGGGGCTTTGCACGTGCCATCGCACGGCGTCTCCTCGCAGAGGTGGTCCGGACGCCGAGGCGCTCGCCCCGGCCCTGAGCAAGCGTGCGGGGTATCTGTCTGCTCCCTCTTAACAGACCTGGTGTCCGTCGGGAGCTACAGGACGAACATCAGCATGTCGGACTTCGACAGCGTGAAGGAGTACGGCGCAAGCAATAACGCCTGCGCGAAAGAGAGCCAGGAGACGCGCATGGGAGGGGACGGTAGGTGCAGACGGGTGGGCTTGCTCTCCCTCCCCAGCCCCGGGGCGAGGGGCTTGCAGAGGGACCCTACAAAAGCCACAGCCCGCCCGCCCACGGCCCCCGCGCCCTAACGC
>NW_010545779.1:9897-10236 GCF_000687285.1 Phaethon lepturus
GGCCCCCTCCGGCCGCTGCCGAAGGCGCTGCCTGCTCCCAGGGGCCTCATTTGTACCCAGGTGCTCTCCATCTTACCTGCTGCCGCCCAGCCTCCCTGGGGGGACCTTAACCCTTTCCTGACCCCACGTTTTAGCAGAGACAATAATGCGGTACACCGTCAGCCCCAAGCAGCATCAGGTTGTAACCGTAACTAGGAAACCGCGGGAGAAGCAGAGGACCAGAGGCCAGAGCGCAGCCCACCCCCCAGCCTTCCCCCGGCGCGTGCTCCCATGCGGGCAGCGGCTCAGGGGGCAGGGGTAGGCAGGGAGGTCTCTGCCCATGCACGCGCTGCTACCTGA
>NW_010545779.1:10325-10662 GCF_000687285.1 Phaethon lepturus
AGAGGCAAGCCCGTCTTTTTTTAGAAGTCCCTAACCGAAGGCGGTATGTAGGTGTTGTAAGTGCTAAGAGCTGAACCGGCGCAGTAAAGGAAACTGTAAAGAAACCAGGAAAACCCAGCAGCTTTAGGACGAGTGAGCTGGGTGCCGACAAGTGGGGACAGGCATGTTGCAGAGTCCCAAAGCAGGAAATATTTGGGGTCTTCCCCGCGGCTGAGCGACGGCGTGATGCTCTGGCATCGGCACCGCCGTGACCTGGCGGATCTTCCCACTCGTCCAGCCTGCCCGTATCGTCCCGAGGAGCTCGCGGCCCTGCAGCGCTGCCGCGTTAACGCTGTCC
>NW_010545779.1:10685-20954 GCF_000687285.1 Phaethon lepturus
GCCCGGCCCCGGCCACCTGACAGTGTCCTCCTGTCCTTCCCCAGAGCTCCAAGGAGGATGCTGACCTTGCCTACTCCACCTTCCTCCTCACCTCCAGCAGCATCGTGCAGGGCGGCTCCGGGGGAGACAGCGCTGCCCAGGACGTGTCCCCCCCAAAATGGGAGGGCCAGATCTGAAGGCAGGGGACCGAGAGGCGGCAGTGACTGGGACCGGCTCTACCGTGAGGATCAGAGCAAGACATCAGCAAGCAGCACCGTTTATTGCTACCACAATTCGCTATAGCTTGGCCTTTCTTTGCTTAAATGAATCTTTGAGCGGTGATTCAGGAGGAATCATTCCATGCCAAACGGGGCGGGGGGTGCAGGTGTGAGCGAGCGGGTCAGACTGGGAAACGGCAGGGGCTGGAGCGGCTTAGCCCACCGGCAGCCCCAGCCCCACCAGTGCCCTTCCAACACGGTGGGCTCTCAAAGGCCACAAGGCACATTTAAAAAAAATCTCATTTTCTTTTAAAGGCAGCTGGAAAACCCTCTAGAACAACGGCTCGCACTTTTGATTCCTCTTAGCTTTCTCATCCGGAGGGTAGTACCTGCAGACCAGACACGGTCCGAATTGTTTCCATGCACAAGCAATAAAGAATATCACTGGCTTTCAGCAGACCCGGGGGACTCGCAGTCTGTGGGAGGGTGCGGGGACGGTGCACCCCAAGGGGCGCAGTAAGGGTGCATTTGGGGGGGGATTTCTCCTCCTCATACTGCAGCATTACAGTATCACATCTGGTGCCGCACATGGCACAGGACGGTAGAAGAAACCCACAGTTAATGGAGATACACAGGAAAAGTTTTGCGTAATGTTTCTCATCTGCATTTTCATCAAGGAATTGATCACAGCGTGACGTTAATTGGTATGACAACCTACCAGCAGCCTACGTAGCTGATTAGGCAATAGGCACTGGTGTTCCCTGGCACTGTATCCATTTGCATGGTACAGACCAAATTCCCCAGAGCAGCTGGACCAACAATCTCCCATTTCTGTCTTGGAGTTGGAACAACCGAGCCCAATCCGTGCTCCTCTGCCACGGAGCCGTCCCGCCGAGGGTGGCCTCCAAAACCCACCCTTTGCTTAATAAACCTGAGCCACACATCACTCACGCATTTTCCCTGGCTGACTTCACGTTCATCCAGGCAGAAACAAGGATAACTGTAATTAAATGTGATCTCTTGGTCTTATTTTTGAGAGCGGATGCCAAAGAGAGAAAAGCGATTTGTTGAGGCATGGATTTCCAAAGAGCAGCACGATGCCGCTGCCTGTCAGATGCGGGTACAGGAAGCTGAACACCCCGCAGATAAAGCAACGTAGGAAGCAGCAATGATGAAGAAGTTGCAACAAAGCAGAGAAGCATTTTTTCCCTGAACGCCAGGAATGGGATGGGCTGGTGCCTGCGCGGCTACGAGAGGGACTGCGGAGGTGTCCGACGGGGCCAGAGCTGTTCGGGAGAGAAGGGGCAGAAACTGCACAGACAAATTCAAATTCCTGAGCCGGCGTTGGTTACGTGCAGCTCTGGTAGCAAGCCATAAAATATTAAAAGTGAGGAGCATCACCCTGGCTAGAGCCCGAGCTGATGGTCTTCCAGTAACATCAGAAATATATTTCTGTTTTAGTAAAACATTAGCTACACTTTAAAATGAAACCCATGCAGTAGCTCAGCAAGGTGTCAGGCAGTGGCTGTTTGCATTAGCCCACAGTCGCTGAGATTTCACCGAGGATAAAACCCAAATTATTCCCGAATCATGGACCTCCCCAGAGTAAGAGCTGAGAGGAGCTTGGCTCACTGTGAGCGGGAGGGCAGCAGCTCCAGCGGTGTTTGGGTTTCCCCTCCCAGCCCTGCATCTGTGTTTTCACGTCCCTATTGCCATAGTTATCACCTTACAGGTATCAAGGCTAGGAAAAAACGGGCTGTTTCCCACCCGCCTCATCCCCCGGGCTGCATCCCCTCGGCAGCACGGTGGGAAGGGGCTTGAGTATCGGAAAAGGTGAGGAGGGGCCAGGACAGGTCTGCGCCTGCCTGGAGTTGCTGGGAGAGGATGAATTATTCTGGTGCAATGGGAAAGGCGTGCACTTGGAAAGTGTCCCTGGGGTAAGCAGTCACAAAGCTGCCGGAGAACGCTAAGGTTTGGTAACTTCTGAGAGGAGAAAACCCCTTTCTCTCTCCCTTCGCGAATGCGCTTCCTCTTCAACCTGCCCACCGGCGTCCTTTTCCCAGCTCCGCTCCTCCCGCACCGCGCTGGGAGCAGCGAGGGTGAGCTGAACGCCCGAGAGAGGTGCAGGGGGTGAGAAACATGGGTGGGCTGAGCATCCTGCCGGCGGCTCTGCCTGCACCCGTCGGCCCTGGCAGCTGCCTGCCCGCAGCTCCTGCTGCTTCCCGCTGCTGACACTTCCATCTGGCACCTCGTTTCCATCGGGGCATGTCCCTGGGCTGCTGCAGTGCTCTGCAGTGGGTGGGAAAGCGTAAACTTAGTTTGACATAAAAGCAAAAAACACGCGTGGGTTGAGGCATGCAACCCTCTGCAAAGGGTACAAAATCAATGGAATCTGATAAGCAACAAAAATTGTGCCAGCATAAGCTGAGGGTGTGGAATAAAACCCACACTTCTCACTCAAGCTGTGACCAGAGCCCACCACGATCAGTGGCAAGGTCCGCAGTCCCATCAAGCAGCCCCATCTCCTTCACCAGACGGTTTGCCAAAGGTGCCGACTGATTTTGTCTGGTCAGTGACGAGCTGTGGTATCTCTTTGCATCACCGCTCCATTCCTAATGGTTTTTCTTTAACAGAAAATCATGGTACATGCAAGATAGCCGTCATTCTTAAATGGTTGATTTCAAGGGTGATGGTGTTGAAAGATCGGCTTCTTTTTAACATTGACAGAACGTGGAGGGATGTATTCACCCGCTCATGCCCTGGCACCGGGACAAATGAAAGTCACACTGCAAAAACTCATGAGAAAGCAAATTAAAACAATCCAAGTCCCGAGCGGCTTTCCTTTGGTGCAAGCAAATATTTGAGGAAGGATAGTGAGCAATCAAGGAGATCTTTCCTTTCCAAGTGAATCACCAAATCCCGCTCAGCGTGAAGCACATGCATATAAGCTGTAGGCAAATGCTGGTGAGCTCACCTGCCAGATCACCAACGGGGCCTTTTTGGGAAGGGACGAGGAGTGTCCTCCTCCTCCGCAGCTCTTCATTCTGCTGGCACCCGGTGAAAGGCGCAAGGCTCCGGTGACGCCGGTGTGCTGCCGGAGGTCTCGACCAGGGTCCTCCTGTGATGGGGATGAAACCAAAGCAGTAACTAGGTTCTCCCTGAGGACACAAGGACCTTATCCCGTAATAACAAAATCTGCTGAAGAGCCAAAGCTCTCTCTGTGTCACCTCTGCAGCATCACTCGAAATTGCCCAAGCTGGGAACAGCCAGCCCTCCGGCCACCCCAGCTGCTGCAGCTTGGCTGTGCCCGCGGGCTGGGAAGGGAGAGCTGGAGAGTGTTGGGCTGTCCCACGGGAACCGAGGTGCTGCAAAGCAGTTTGTGCAAGCCTGAAGGATTCAGACCTAGGAGCAACAGCTCGACCCTAAGAGCAATAAGAGCCGCTCAGAGCCAGGGAAGAGCAGGCAGCGCCCTGGCTGTGCTCGCGCCGCCGCAGCCGGTGTTTTGGTACAACTCGCTCAGCTTAGTCGATTCCTGGAGCAAAGTGCGCCAAGTCAGAGGTCTACCCCCTAGCCTCACTCAAGCCTTACGTCTAATGGATGCAGCAGTAAGACTTCATCACTTGAAATATTAGGACTAGAGTGCCGCCAGGGACGTAAGTGTCCGGCTGCTCTGGCTTCTGCTCGCAAGCAGCATTTACCTGGGCCCTGACACCAGGAGAGTGTAACTCCGCACCTCCTGGCTGCACGGAGCGGTGCTTGGGCGGTCCTGCTTCATTTGCTCAGACATTAGGCCTCTGCCATTGTCAGCTACTGCAGCGATATATGTATTAACACCTTGTGGGAAAACACGGTGGAAAAGGGATTTAGAGCACGGGTGGGTACCAGCAATCTGTGCGCAGTCACCAGCAGCTACAGGAGCCCCAAATGCGTGACAACAGAGCAGTGCACAATTAAAATAGTCTCAGGGACAATCTGGGGTGATTTAGTATCACTCAGGTCTAAACTTTGGTCTCTCCGGCACGCCAGGAGTGGTGCGTCACCTCTGGGATGCTGGCGTTACCGGGAGCGACAGTACCTGCTGTGAAAGGGCACCACGGTGAATTCGGAAAGTTTTGCCAACAAGAAATATATAATTCCTCAGAATTTTGACAAACAGACTCAGCACAGTTTCAAGTGGGGTTTATTTACAGTAATTGCAACACATTTCCACAAAACTTACTGCCAAGTGTCAGTAAATTACACAATGCACACAAGAACCTTTTTCTATTCAGCAACGTATCTTGCATACGAAGTTTTCTTTTACTGATAAGGCAGAAAATATCAGCTCAAAAGGAAACACAGATTTCTAAGGCCTGACATACCTGCTAGGTGCTATTCTTGGAAGCATTTCTCACGCTGTGCACCTCGTTTCAGCCAGAGCCATCAGCGGCAGCAGCCACATAAGACCGAGCCCGGATTTACGAGCACTGCTCTGCAACATTAGCTACGCCAGAGTCGGTCCAGCAGGCACTCAGCGCTCATGAATATACAGTCCCTATACAAACATTTTATAATTTAAACAATACTTTCATTAAATGATCACAGCTTATGCCTGCTAGCACGGGAAATCCATTTAGATTTTCCCTTGGAGAGCGTCCTTTGATGGAAGTCAGCGAAGCGCGCGCTCTGACTTGCTCGAACCCGCTATTTCCAGCTTAATGCCAGGCTCTGCTGCTGCATTCGCCTGTTCGCCTGGCCAGCAAAACACTCGCTGCTCGATAGCACAGCTGCAATCGGTGGGACCCTGCACTGACACGGTAAGCGCGGGTGTGCCACGTCCCAGCAGCGTCGTTCGCCCCGGCCGCCGGTGGGTCTTTAACGCCTCCTGCTCTCTAACGAGATTTCTCCATCCAGTCTAGTAGGATGTCCAGCTCGCCCAAGGATTTAATTGCTGCAGACGTGACATTCAGCTGAAACGATATAAAGGAACAAGTCCTAAGCAAAGATAGCGAGTACAACCCCATGTAAAGAGAATCTGAATGTCTGCGTTAATTACTAGACTTAGTCATCAACTTACCCCCTCGTAGTTCACAAGTATTTGCTTAAATTTCTCAGTGGATTCCTGTCCACACATGCACTTATTTTGCTCATGCTAGAAAAATAAGATAGAATTCATTAGTTTGGGGGGGTTGTTTTTAAAAATAAGGGATCACTTTCCAGTTATGCTGGAAATTACTGTATAGACTGAGACCTTGTTAAACTGTGGAAAACAGACTTCAGCTAAAGATTAGCTGAAGATTAGATTCAGCTAAAGATTAAATCAGACTTCAGCTAAGAACAGAGCTTACTCCAATAGACAGGGGCAGGGTAGATATCGTTCTTGAGAACTTAGAGGGGAGTTTGCTGATGAGTGGGCAAGTATAAAAATTTCCCAGCAGACGTACCACTCTTTACATCAGGCTTCTTTTCTTGTTAAAATTATTTTTATAAATAAAGATTTTGTAACTTTATAAAACACTTAGGTTTGTTTATATACCAGATACTAACAGATGAAACTAAACCGTAGCAATACCCAGGACTTACACACTGTCCGAGTTTCCTCTTCACGCTGAGGAAGGAGTTGGCTATGCTGCTGATTTTTCGGTTGATATACGAATCCTCGGTCTTGCAGTGTTTGAAAACTTTGTCCACGTAGAAGTTGAAGAGGTGGTGGGTGATGCAACATCTATCTGAAGACTTAAGGAATAAATTTCATTTTTAAAAGGTCTTCCATGGTGCTTTCAACCTGTAGCGGCCAGCCCTTCTGCCCCCGCTAGAACAAGTCATCTCTAACACCAAGCACGGTAGCTGAGCACCGCGGGATGTTTTGACTCATGTAAAGCTTTTTCAGTGATGTTTGCTGTAATTTGATAACATATATAGGCAATTAAGACTGATTTTCCAGGAGATGCATCCTCTGCAAGTCTCATTGAGTCAACAAAATAAATACATGATTTTGTAGCTGGGTATTAGAGGCTGAGACCTGAGGTCTGGTGCCTGTGAGTGTAAGAGAGCTGCAAAAGATGTTTTTATAATATATTTCACCTGCTTTTGGACTCCTTTACAGCTTTCCACGCAAATCCTGATTCACCTCCCTGTGCCACCTCCAACCGAGGTGCTGGGGAGCCACAGCTAAAGCTCCTGTAACTGGAGCATCACATCCAACAGCAACAAAAAAATCTCTGCCCACCATTTCTGGAAAGACAGTCATAGTGAAAGCCCGGTGCAAGAACCGGCAGTGGGACACCCACTGCTTTTCGCATATGTGATCCGCATCACTTCATCCTCCCTGACCTGCGCTGGCTGCCAGCACCCGCGTTTCGCAGGGACGTAGAAGTCGTGGTGTTGAACAACTTCCCCAAACGCCCTGAGCGGGTACAGCTCGTGACCGGGGTTAGGATGTCAGCTGGGCGAAACTATTCAGAGGAAAACTGGAGACACGGTAAGACACTTACCTTAACCTTGTGCAGAGAGTGTGGGTAGGACAAGATGCTGAGGGTCCTGAGGGGGTCTCTGGCTTGCTGCACGGGAGAAGACAGAGACGGTGAGGTACGTGCTGGCTCCAGAGGGGCTTCAGCCGACTAAAGAGCTTCCCCAGCTGGAGAGCCCGGAGCGGTACTTACAATGTTGGCTTTAATTGCGCTGAAACCAGACCTAATCTCAGTCACACTCACTGAAATCCTGCAGGGTCCAAAGTGGAAGATTTTGTTCCCAGCTGTCGGCACCAGATTCAACCAGCACGACGTGGAGAAGAGGCAGAGGAACAAGTGGGATCCCTTCATGCTGCTGCGGGATGCACACACAGCCAGCTGCCTGGGATACCTGCTCAAGGAAAACAACATCGCCTCGCTACCTCTGCTAAACAACACAGCTGTGATGCCTATGAAAATACATGTGTTTTATATAGTACTTGTATGTGTACACGTGGTTTTTTAAACCTACACTGACTACTCTCGCTACCCATTTCTTCTTTACTCCCTATGTGCAAGAGAAAAAATCAAATAAAAACAAATATTTAACAGAAGATCCCAAAAGATGCAAAAAAATAAAATAAAAAAACCCACCAGTACAAGATTGCATGTAAATAGACAAAGTTCCTGTGAAAAATTTTCATCAGAAAAGTAGATACAGATAAATTAAATTTTTTTAAGTCTACTGACTCAGAAGCAGCAAGAGCTAACTGACTGAAAGCAGCAGATCCCAAAGTCAGATCCCAAAAGAAAATGCTTTCCCTCAGAAATAGTATACTTCAAATGCAGGTTTTGTTAGCACTGAAAATTAAGGTTATTAATGAAAAAAACCCTTTCAGAGGCACATTATAGGAATACAAGGAAATACACACGAGCACAGAGAGCAAAAGGATAAAATCAGTATTTTACCGTGTTCTTTGATGTGGCTTCACCTGTCTCACTGACGTCTGACCTGAAGAGCTCCAAAGAACGCGTTTTTATCCAGGTATCGGGAGGAAATAACTCTGGGATTAACTTTTGGGATTTTTCTTGCTTTTCCCAGCATGTATTTCCCTTTGTAATTCACTGAATTAATGAGCTAGTGAAAGGGACCAACTCTCTCACCCACGGGTGTTTCCCTAGCCTACGGAGGCGGGAAATCTTGGCATTGCCATACCATTTTTCCTTCGGGAAGAAGGATGCGACCAAGAGGAGGGACCATCGTGGGGGCTCCGTCTCCAGAACGCCACGCTCGGGGCCTCCCCCCGGCACGGAGCCGTGCTGCCAAGCCCCTCCCGGAGAGAGGCCGTTCCCGGCTCCCGCGGAGCTGTCGGGATGCCGGAAGCCGAGTAGTCTCACCCCGCAGGATACCAGTGGTGCAGACCCCCAAGGTAGGAGGGTTCCTGGCAGTAGGACGTGGCGTGCTGTTAAAATAGCGTGACTCAGAAAGTTGGCAAGACCTTTCCCTGTCACTGTCCTGGCACATGGGGCCTTCACCGCCGGGAACGGGGGACGCTGCGCTCAAGTTGCTCCTCAGGTGGGTGGACACTTACCTCCATCGGCACGTCCCTGGTATTTGGAGACCGGAGATGCCCAGGTAGGAGAGGACAGGGCTTTGGGATGACACAGCTCCCACCACAGTGCCAGGAGAAGTCACTCGGTTGCCAGGAGCATGGGTGACGTAGGTGATCATGATTCACAGTCCAAAGCTATCACCCTGCGGAAGGACAGACATTTCACTCAAACTTTTAAAGTCCACCAGCCCAGCAGCAGCAGGGAAGTTCTACCCACAAGCAAAGACTTCGACTGCAAGGTCAATAATTACCCTGCGGCACGCACTAGCTGCTGAGAAAAACTGATGGAGCCAAGGTCCTCGCGCAGACCAGACACCTTCTCATAGCAACGTTTCGGATCCAGACTGTCCCCTGGGGTTTGCCAGCTGGGGCATGCTGTCACATGGATGTGGCAGTACTGGTGCAAACCCCAGGCTGGTTCTCCATGCTGTTGGCTCCGAGGCTAGTTTGGTTGTTTCTGTAGCCCCTCCAGAGATTAGCTAAGTCCAGACTGCAAACAAAAACGAGCAGTTAAAAAAACTTCTTGGACTACCTGCACCCGGTGGGGAAGATCAGATGGACTAGAGGACATGGAGGTGGCAAAGACGTGCCTCTGACCCCACAGCCAAGCCCCGGCGCGGCCACGGTGCTCTGGGTGGGAGCAGCAGCCCGCACGCCGGCCCGCTGCGGTGCAGGTCTACCTTGTGTGCTGCTGCCTGTGGGCCGGGGCTGTTCTAGAAAGTTTTGCTGGGTGAGTAATTCATTGATAGCCAAGCTCAATCTTGAGCGTATATCCATCATCAGGGGAAGACGTAGGCAAATAGATTTTATGCCCGGGCTAGTCACTGTGTTGCATACAGTGTTGTTGAAACTCCCCAAATGCACCAAACATGCCTCACTCACCCCTGTGCCTTCGCACTGTAGGACAGCCAAAAGGCAGGTCCAAATCTGCAGCAGGTTGCATTTGCCCTTGCTGAGGCATCCTCAGCAGCACAAGGCTTTTAATCTCTGCCTTCCTCTCCCCACTCCCAGCCTGTAATTGCAGCAAAAGTTTTGCTTGGAGCAGAGGAAGTGGCACCAGCGGCGTTCCCAGGCAGCCCAGCGCACACCCAGCCTCGGTGAGGGAGGGAAGAGGCAATGAGTTCTTACTTAATTATGTAAATTGCAGATGAGAAGAAGGGATTTCTTCTCTTTTTTTCCTTTTGGTAACTGAACTGACGCTCAAGACAGGTCAGCCAAATGCCAGCAGGCAAGAAACATCATGGGTTAAAAATTGCCAGCCAGGCTGGTGGAGGAAAGATGCTGGGGCGATACGGGCACAGGCGTGAAATGCCGCAGTATCGGGGTCCAGCGCTTTGCTCCGTTACAGCCTCTGCGTGGCCCCGGGCGGGCGTCCCCGGGCCCGTCCCTGCGAAGCAGCAGCGCAGCCGACCCTCACCGCGAGGGCAAGGAGGAGGAGGAGAACCCCGTCAGAGCCGGGGAGACAATCTGGGTAGTTTTTCATTTTTGGTTTTTAAGTACGTGTGCAAGGGTGACGATTGATTATGCCAAGCGCTGGAGCTGGGGGAGCTCCGAAACCCTCGCTTTGGGAACAGATGGGATGGCATCGGCGGGGATCTCGGCACGCGTTGGACCGGGTCCCGATGGAAGCGAATCACCCCGGCTTGGCTGCCTAAGGGCAGCTCTCGTCTACTGCCACTGCAGCAACGTGCAAATACCTTCAACAGAACGGCAAGCCATTTCTCATATGCTCTGGGAAGGAAGAGGAAAAGGAGAAATAGGGATTTCTGAAACACAGCAGCGTGACGATGCAGATGAGCTCAGATAGTAAAATAAGAACTGGCTGCCCCGGGCGCTCTCCGAATAATTAAGCCTTTCACGTACTGCAGCGCTGGGAGCGGGGAAGCGGTCCGGGGAACCCCTCCAGGCAACTCCCAGCTCCTCCCTCGGGATTTTACGGTAGGCACGTTGTGACAGGGCACACTAAAAGTAGTTACGACCCAAAAAACAAAGGCGGCAGAGAGGGCTGTTAGCCAGCTGCCACCACACTAG
>NW_010545780.1:0-9800 GCF_000687285.1 Phaethon lepturus
GTGATTCTGTGATTCTGTGATTCTTTTTCCTCAGTTCCAGAGCTCTCTGTTCAACCAGGCCAGTCGTCCTCCCCGCCGTCTCGTCTTTTGGCACATGGAGACTGCCTGCTCCTGCACCTTTAAGATTTCTTTGAAGCATGTCCAGCCTTCCTGGACTCCTTTGCCCTTCAGGACTGTCTCCCCAGGGACTCTCTCAACCAGTCTCCTAAACAGGCTGAAGTCTGCCCTCCAGAAGTCCAAGGTAGCAGTTCTGATAACCCCTCTACTTATTTCTCCAAGAATCGAAAACTCTTAAAATTTCATAATTGCTGTGCTCAAGTCGACCTCCAACCATCACATCACCCACAAGTCCTTCTCTGTCCATGAACAACAGGCCTAGCGGGGCGCCTTCCTTCCCTTGTTGGCTCACTCACCAGCTATGTCAGGAAGCTATCTTCCACACACGCCAGGAACCTTCTAGACTGTTTCCTCTCCGCTGTATTGTATTTCCAGCAGAGATCTGGTAAGTTGAAGTCCCCCACGAGAACAAGGGCTAGCGATTGTGAGACTTGTCCCAGCTGCTTATAGAATATTTTGTCTGCCTCTTCATCCTGGTTGGGTGGTCTACAACAGACTCCCACAACGTTATCTGCCTTGTTGGCCTTCCCCCTGATTCTCATCCATAAACACTCAACCCTGTCATCACCATCATCAAGCTCTAGACAGTGAAAACACTCCCTAACACACAGGGCTACACCACTACCTCTCCTTCCTTGCCTGCCCCTTTTGAAGAGTTTATAGCCATCCATTGCAGCTCTCCAGTTGTGCGAGTCATCCCACCATGTTTCCGTGATTGCAACTTAAATCATAGTTTTCCAGCTGCCTTATGGCTTCCAGCTCCTCCTGTTTGTTGCCCATGCAACTTTTCCCTTTTCTCCCTTGAAATTGCTTCATGTGAGACCCTAAAAGGTTCAGGTATTGTTATTCCTCTTTTGTTTTGGGGCTGCTGGGGATTTTTTAGTTATTATTACTTTTTACATTTAACTACTTTGAAGAACCCCTCCCTGAGAACCAGAAGTCTCCCTGGAAGCTGATAGCAGTTAAGAACATGAGAGCCAAAATCATGAGGTGCTTCAGAAAATGTTATGCTCTTCATGATAAACACAAATACTTGCACTTTGGGGAATACACTAATCATTAATTATGGACAAGAGAGGCATGCAGAGGTGAAGAAAGAAGTCCATGTTAGAGAGAAGGAAATCCACCACACTGACCGGCTGCCCTGCTCCAGGAAAACATTTCTTACACTCCCTCCAATTCGCATTTGATTTTGTGGAATCCAAGTCCCGCCAGACCCAGCTTTCTTTGCCCTTCCCCCCAGTTGTTTTTTGACAGAATTACAAAATGATGGGGTTAATAGAGCGCAGAGCAGCTGCAATCTATTTGGATTTCGCTGAAGGACTTGATACCGTCTCCTGAAATCTTATGCTCCAAATTAATTCAAGTTGGCTCGGGCAGGAAAACACTGTCATGCCGATTGAAAGCTGCCTGAGAAGACTGTAAACACGGGGTAATGACACGTGGCGATGTTCTTGCTGCGGGCACCGCGGGGCCGGAGGGCTGCCTGCTGCGGCTTAGCCTCGTCGGCCATCCGGGGAAAAAAGGGAACCCAAGGAGCACTGACAAAAAGTCACAGATGCAGTTAAAGAAAAAGGAGGTGGCATCCATTTGGGCAGAAGGGTAAAACCCATGAGGCTGAGAGAGTTAAGAAACGTTGACCAAACAAGTCAGCTTTGCAGTGGGAGGGGAGGGGGAGAAGGGGCGAGCAACCCTGTGTGCCTGTGTGGAGGCAGAATAATTAATGCTCCCTTCCAGAGCAAAATCATTGCACTGGCATAAACCCCTTGACAGGGCTCAGAGGAGCAGCAGCTCCAGAGCAGCTCTTGCAAAATAGATTATTCTGGACAATTTTGCCTGGTAGACAAGCCCCAAAATCCGAATGCTGCTGATTCATAGGCAGAAAATCTATGCGGTGACTGGGGAAAGGAGTTTCGTAGCTGATGCAATCCGGAGCCTGTTGCCTCTGTCAGCGTCAAAATCTGCTGAGTGCCCGTCCCACTGCTCCTGAAATCGGGGGGAATTTTGCTGCTTTAATATGAGAGGGTTTGATTACGGTCAGCTAAATGGTTTTCAAAGGAAATATGGCTTTTTATGTTAAAGTTCTTTAATCGCTTTCAGGTTTAGTTGGGGATTTCTTTTTCCACTTAATTTCAATACAATGAAAGTGTTTCAGCTTTGGAAGGAAAGGAAATTTGGACAGAAAGATAACTGAGAAGAGTTTGGGAAAATTTAGGAGAGGGGGACACATTTAAAGAAATATGGCCAGGGAAAGATAGCTTGCATTTTCCCAAACACTGTTGATAATTGTTTTCTTTGACAGCCCTGCTTCCTCACACACGCGGTTTCCAAATCCTTCAGCAGAAAATAGAACTACAAGAAATTCCCTGGCATCTCCTGCCCAGCACTTTCCAGGCCATGTACAAGGAGCTCGTCTTCAGACTTTGTGGTATTTCAGTTTTACAGCGTCCCGTGTGAAACCCTTCATCCTCCTCCTCCCTCTCTTCTACGAGAAAATTGCTGCAGCTCTGGAGGAGCCAGTACCTTCTCCTGCTCCTGCTTTGAAATATTCACCCAACGTGGTGATGGGCATGTCCCAAAGCACCCGGCTGGCTGGGAAAACCAATCGTTCCAAGAGCGTTAAAAACTGCTTTGGTCATTTAGCTGTTGGTGTTCCTCCAGCGGTTTGGATTTTGCACCCAGAGCTCACAAGAGCAAACTTCCTCCCAGCTCCATCACCTCCCCGGAGCGGGCTGCACGTCCCGGGAGGGGCTGGGCACCTGGTGCAGGAGACCGCTCTCACTGGTATCTCAAAGCCCAGGCTCAAGCCTGATTTTACTCATGGCAGGGACAATTCCAGTTTCTCCTTCCAAATCTAGAAGCCTCCTTCCCGTTTCTGCCCGTACCGAGGTTAGGAATTTGGGCAAGGCAGAGCCGGCATCGAAGTGGGGTGGGGGGCAGGGTGGATCCCCCTGCACCCAGCAGAATGGGGGTCCTTCACAGCAGAGTCCTCTGTGCTGCGCGACGCCCTGTCTCATCACCGGTGTTCACCATCACTCAGGCCTCAATACCTGGATATCTCCAGGGTGGAAGAAAGCAGCCTTAAAAAAAGCCCGATTTCTGGTTTAACGCAGACTCCGTAAACAGCCAGTCACTGGGGACATGAGGTTCAGCCTTCTTTGTCTCTCCCTGCCTAATGTGAAGCAGATGTCTTCTATTAATTGCTAATTAGTAACTACTTCATTTATTTTCCATCAGTTTTCTTCTCTAGTTCAGGCACAGGGAGGGCAGGTTGTGAAAATAAGCCAGTCCCCATAGAAACGTATTGCACATAGAGCAATTTGAAGGCAGCAAGGTAGGAGATGAGCAAGGCAGTGCCTCTTACCAGGCAGGACGCTTGATGGGGACGTGGGACACCTCATTTGGCACTTTGCATGTCTGTTGACTTGCCAAATTGCTCAACCCTCCTGTATTTTGGTATCAAACCCTTGCTCATGCCTTGTCCACAGCATAAACACTAAACAAGGGGCACGTCCCCGATTTCAGTCCTGTGATATTTCCCAGCATCTTGGGGGACTGTAAGAGGGCAAAACATTAGAGCAGTTCCTCCTTGCTTGCTTGAAATGGAGCAGAGCTGAGCGATGCCAAGTCGCAGCCAAATTCCCGTGCCCAGCACAAACTCATACATGAATGGGCTTTGAAAGGGAACGAGGGCAAAGCCAGACCTTGTGCTCTAAGCCGTGAGGACATGCAGGTTAAGGTGACGTGGCATAAAACACCAGGACTTCTGTTAGCATAATTTTGTCACTAAAACCAGAATTGCACACCTCCTTGGGGCCAGGTTCACAAAACTTTAAAAATATAGAATGCAGAGGCCTTACTCCATCATCCCAACACCTATGGGACAGTACGTAGGGTATCATGACAGTAATATATGAGTGACTTGGACAGCACAGTGACTGAGCATCACAAAAGTGTCCCAGACAGAGCGGCATCACTCCTGAAAGCTGGATGGGACATGCCCTCTGTTCTTTGTTCACCCTGAATTCCCACAGGAAACTCCAACATTTGCCCCAAAAGCTTTCTGTTTAAGTTGCATCACTCTGAGCTGACCAAGATAGAACCCTGTGACTGTGGATCTAGGCGGTAAGTACTCCACTTGTGGTCCAGAGATGAAAAATTATTCACTGTAAACATCCCATTTTCCTGGTGGGGGTTGCAGTACATCTGGGACAACCCTCAAAGCAAGAGGCTGCAGCCCACTAATCTGCTTCTGGTGCAGCATCCTCATCCCTTTGCTCCCGAGATGCTCGAGCAGGAGGAGAGAGCACCCAGCAGCTGGGACACACCACCCAGGACCCCTGAACTTGGGACCTCTGAATTCCAGTCCACAATGTTATGTCCCAGTTCAATCAAGAGAGATTATTTCCCTCTGGGCTCTGCATTCAAAAATATGATGATGTTTATGCATTATTTATAGAAAAGGGATGACATTCAAATTCTGCCTGGGTCCCAGCCACCACATTGCATCTTTCTAATGGTTTCCCAATAAAGACAGACTCCTGCGCTGGCTGCCTGACTCTGCTTTCCCCTTTCCCCCGATAGGAAGGGATCTTAAAAGCTTAGAAAGCTATAGCCATGCTAATTTTGTAATACACTGGAACTCTCCTTTTGCATCGTCCTAAGGGGGACTTACTTGGTTCTTGGAAATAATATCTGCCGTCATATAAAACACCCCAAATTGTAAACTTTCCAATGAACTCCTTACATTAAGTCATTTTCAAGTTTTATTTTAGTAATCACTATAATAAACAACTCCAGTCTTTACAGAGGTTTCCATCCCCAAGGATCCCAGAGTGCTTTCAACCACCGCGCACCAACTACGGGCAGGGATGAATTCAGGTTAAATGGGGCTTTGAGCAACCTGGTCTAGGGGAAGGTGTCCCTGCCCATGGCAAGGGGGTCGGCACTAGATGATCTCTAAGGTCCCTCCCAACCCAAACCTTTCTATGATTCTATGACCACCCTGCGAAAAGGCAGCTGTTCCCAGGGCCGCAGCTGGCCGCACCGAGCGGGGCTGTGCGGGAGAGGCACTAACGCGAGGGGAGAACAGCGTCTCTGCACCTTGGGGGGTACAGTTGCCCTGATATGATGTCCAAATCTGGCCGAAGCAGGAACGGGTCATCTCCTCCACTTCTACAGCACCATGAAATTAAAGCCCAGTAGGCAGTTACCAAGAAACATACCATTAATCAAAGGATTTATTAACTAATAATTAATGTTATTGATTGCACTGTAATAGGCAAGAGGTAATGGACACAAGCAGTAACACAGGAAATTATAATTAAATATAAGGGAAAAAAATTCACTATGAAGGTGGTCAAATATCTCAAACAGGTTGTCCAGAAGGGTTGTGGCATCTCCATCTTGGGACTGAATTCTTGAACTCAGCTGGACAAAGCCCTGAGCAACCTGGTCTTTGTGCAGGGCGTTGGGTGAAAGACAACCCGCGGACCCACCCCAAATTCTTCTATGCCGTAGCCTGGCGCAGTAACTTAAAGCATGAGTGGTGTTGGTTTAAATTAACACATCAACTGCTGAGTTGCAGCAGCTGCCACAAATTGGCATTCACTGTTAGCTACAGGCCCAGCAACCTCGGCCGACACCAGAAAGTGCAATGCCTCAAGTTGGGCTAGTGAGAGTCTGCAGAAACCCCACTCTTCCAGTAATTCCGCTGAAAATTAAGTTGATTGCTCTCGTCTCAACCCGGCAGCTGCGGAGGAGAACAGAGCACCGGGCCCCGTGCAGCAAACGCTTCCGCACTTGGGTGTTCCCTCCCTTCAGTCCCCTGTTTTCTGGATTAAAGAAATGCAGTGCTGCTAACTGTTCCTCACAGCAACCAACCGCTCATTATTCTCGCTAATCTGGACTCGCTCCAGTTCATCAGTATTAGTGGGGAAGAGCACTGCCCAAACCTGGATTCAATATACTGTACTTCAGACCTCATCAACACCCGGTGTAGCCACCTCCCTTATCTCATACACAGCTTTCCTGTGAAGCTGGCCCAGAAAGCTCTTACGAGGCAGACAAACGGCGTCACGCTGTCCCACTTGGATTAGAGTCTCCCATAGCTTCCAGATGTTTCTCTGTCGCGCTGCAGCCTCACCAGCTGTTGCCTCCTCTTTAGGAATTTGTGCACTGGATCACACCTTCTTGCTTATGTCTTTGCTGAAATTTGTCTTGCTGATGGCAGGTTTGTGGTTAACTCCCTCTGAAAAGCAATTTTTTCTCGCCAAGGAGCTGTGCGTCCTCTGCAAGGAATGACAACTAGACCTTGGTTTGAAGACAGCAAGGCTCCACCACTGCCTGGGGGTTTATTTCAATAGTTAACTTCCAGCTAACCACTTTTCAGCTCACGCTAGATACTCAGGAGGTTTCCATGTGGGCAAAGCTACAGCATGATGTAAAGACTTGGTAGCTAGACAGCAGCTATAGGCAAAGTCATTGCGTAAAGCAAATTTTCTGAGGCTGGGAGCCAGAGACTGTGGAACTCAGTATGCAAGATATCACTATATTTTCTGTTGATATCATTATATTTTATACTCTGTTTCATTACAATCTGAAAATACTCTTTAACCCACTGCTCTCAGTGCAATCTGCGGTTCCCCGATTGCCTTGTGACGCTGATCCTGAAGGATTGCTCACCTGGGTTCAGGCTCTCCCTGGACTTAGAAACGGACAGTTCGGGGTTTTAATCTGCTTTTGCAGAACCCATAGATACCACAGGGAAACAAACAACCCAACAGTGCCTGTAGCTGTGGAATACTTTTTAGCAAACAGTAGCTCCGAACTATCGAGGCAGCATTTTAATCACTGCTGTAGGGCAGGGAGACCGGGGCAAACAGCGTAGATATCTACAGATCGAACAAAAACCCCGTAACCTATTGACTTTGGACGAAGGTCTAGTGAGTTCCAGCTCTGCTGCACAGCAGCTTCTAAACTGCAGCTACCAGCATTGTTAAATAAATTGGAAAAAATCTATACTGCTACAGTTCACCTCTAGAAAACATGTAGGACAGAAAACATGCGATTCAAAGGTGAATTGAAGAACAACTTTTTGTTTAAAGTTTTACCCCACGTAGCGTAAATAATGAACTGGTCATTTATAACTTGTAAGACCAGTACATAACAAAAAAAAAATCACATAAACTTTTCAACTTGCAACGTTAAAAAAAGGAATGCCGTTATTCTCATCATCGTAGCAACTGAACACACACCACTGCTTAGCAGAAACGGGGAAAAGAAAAAAGAAAACCTCTCAACAGAAAATAATGAAAAGAAAGTTAATTACAGGACTTAAAAAAAAAATAGTAGTTGGACATCAGCCAGAAAGCTTTCTCTTTAGACCTGGTTAAGTCTTCCTAAGGGAAGCTTTTTTTTTTTTTTTTTGATGCAGAGGCTCAAGCCTCTATTTTTAGAGTACATCATAGTCGATGAGTTTAGCACTTTCACATTTGAACCAACAGTCTATTAATATTTTTTTCAGACCTTCTATAACACCACATGGTAGTTTGCTCTCTTAATAATAATTGCGTAAATTGTCATCAATTCCATTCCTGTCATTAAACTGGTTTTACCCTGAATAACCTCTTGGATTTGGCAAGTGAGACTCAACTATTCCACATGGTGCATTAACCGTGTGACCTCCTTGTTTCCATTTCAACCCTTCTTGTTCAGTGATGTGTTCAGTGTTGTGTTCACAGTGGTCCTTATCTCAGAGGGGAGGGCTGCATGCGGAGGAGCTTGACAGGCTGGAGAAACCGGCTGATGGGAACGTCATGAAGTGGTACAAAGACTGCAAAGCCCTGCACCTGGGAGGAATAACCCCATGCACCAGTACATGGTGGCCATTGACCAGTTGGAAAGCATCTTTGCAGAAATGGTCCTGGTGGGGAAGTTGACCATGAGCCATGAGCCCTTGCAGCAAGGAAGGTCAACAGCCAACAGCTGCATTATAGGAAGGACATTGCCCACAAGTTGAGGGACATGGTCCTTTCCCCTCTGCTCAGTACTGGTGGGACACACCTTGAGTGCTGTCTCCAGTTATGGGCTCCTCAGCACCAAGCAGACATACTGGAGTGGATCCAACAGAGGCCACTAGGATGGCCGGGGGCTGGAGCACGTGGCGTATGAGAGGCTGAGCCAGCTGAGTCTGGAGAATAGAAGGCTTCAGGGGGACCTTAAGGCGATCTGCCACTACCTAATGAGAAGGTATGGAGAAGGTGGAGCCAAACTCTTTCTGGGGGTGCACAGCAATAGGGCAAGAGGCAGCAGACACTAGTTGTGACATAGGACATACCCAGATTTTAGGAAAAAATTATCACCATGAAGGTGGTCAGACACAGTAACCTGATCTAAATCTGGCCCTGCTCTGAGCAGGAGGTTGGATGACCCTGGAGGTCCCTTCCAGCCTGAATAACTCTGATTCTCTGATTCATACCTTTTCACCAAGCTACATTTTTTAAAACACGCCTGAGTCATCTGAAGCATCGCGTCCAAACCGCTGAATCACATGTGCGTAACCCACTCTAAACTGACCTAGCGTTTGATTCTAAAAATGCCTCATACCAGAGAAATGAGAGTGGACTTTCAGTTTTTGTTAACTAAGTGTTTGTAGCTCTGAGTAATACATTTGTTACGCCCTTGAGACAAGAGCCGAATCTGCCTTTGTTTGCACAGGAGAGCAGACCGGCACCTCTGCTGCTTTTATAGCACCGGGGAAGCGCATGGCTCTGTGGGAAGCGGCGAGCCCGGATTAGCAATTTAAGCCATCACAAAAGGACCGTATCTTCAGGGGCGTCTGGACATCACCTCCAGGTGCAGAGTCCAATGGAATGCTCTGCAGCCAAGGTGGGCAAAAAACCCACGAGGCCCCTTTGAAACGCCTGGATCACCATGTCATTACTGAGGAGTTAACAAGCAAACGCTCCGTGTCACCCGCCCAGAGGGGAGGGCAGGACACAGGTCGCTATGGAGAGAGTCAGGAAACTTCTGGAGGAGCTGTGCCGCTCCCGAGTTACCCACGTTACCGTGGCCTGTCAGCAGTCCCACCAAGAAAACATTGTCGGGGGCTTTTCCACCGAGCCGACTGAAGTCAAATGAATAGAAACCGGTGTTAGACAAATCCACTAGAGACAGTTTGGCTTTTTGTTGCTTGATTTTCCAAGGGTGAGGAGTTAATTTATTTTTCTATTTTTAAAGACTCTCTCCCCTCTCCCTTCCTCCAGAAGAAACCCCCCCCCCAAACCACAGGGTGACAGCAATAAACCAGTACAAGAGCTCAACGAATCTTTGTGGGGGATTCTCTTTCACTGTCGAATTTTAAACCGAGATTGGAGAGCTTCCTAGAAACGATGCTCTATGTTAAAGAGGGATTAATTCTGGGAAGCCCAGTGACTGATTATACTAGGTCATTTGACCAGATAGCAAAGGTTTATTCTGGTTTGCAAGCAAAGGTTTATTCTGGTTTGCAAGCAAGGGTTATCTGTCAGAGAGGAGACGACACGTGGGAAGAGGGGGCACGGGGGGACCAGGCACTGAGCGCAGGAACAGCCACCACCTCCCGCTGACAGCGTCCCCCGTGGAAGAAGGGTTTGAGAAACCAGAAGCTGGGAAAAAGAGCTTGTGAGCTGCAGAGCAAGAAC
>NW_010545781.1:0-1761 GCF_000687285.1 Phaethon lepturus
TCTCTCTCTCTTTCTCTCTCCCTTTCTCTAGTTTTCTCCCTCTCTCTTTCTCTCTCCCTTTCTCCAGCTTTCTCTCTCTCTCCCCCCAGCTTTCTCTCTCTCTCTTTCTCTCTCCCTTTCTCTAGCTTTCTCTCTCTCTCTCCCCCCCCCTTTCTCTCTATCAACCTGCCTACTTACCTACCTGCCTGATAAAGGTGTCAGTACCAGATCCACATGCCACGCGTTTGCCGCCTTTGTGTGTTCCATTGGTCCCATGGGCTGGGGTGCAGCTGTGCTTTAAGATAAAAACCATTCTCAGTGGAACGGTTAAAGACCTAAAAGTTACTTATGTACATAAGTAATTACTGTAATCAAATGCAAACATATTTTCTGCCTACCCCCATTACTTGAAAAATTGATTTATTTTCAAATTCAGGAATCGGTTTGCCGAGTGTAAGAATATGTAATACAGCAATTATGGGCATTCCCCAAAAGCTGCATTTATGTATTTATGAAAAAACCTCCCATGGGTAACGCTTCATATAAAATATTTGACTTGGAAATGCTTTTACTTTTACAAGTTCTGTTTCAGTTTTCTATTTTGAAAGCCGATGTAATATTTTTCATATTGTGTAATATTTCTTTGGAAAGTCACATGCTGTAGCCAGCATCGCTGCAGCTTGCAACGCAAGACATCTAGGCAGTGGACAAACTTTCTTGGTGACATGCACAGCTTCTTAAGAAAAGCTATTTTGCAAAGGAGATCACAGCATCACATCTATTTTTTCTCTGAAAAACACATTTAAACTGAATTTTTTTGATTAGCTGTAATTCAGACGTACCCTAAAATGTAATTAATTTTGATCACGCCATTTCTGCGATTCAAATGATGGATAACAAATAGCTTACGCATATCCCTAATAGAACAGCATTATATCAAACACTCAGTTTATTGCATTACAGATGATATCAAGTAATGGTAGTCATTCACATGAATAGTTCTCAAGTCTGATTGAATTTGATTCCTTATTAGAGAGACTTCCGCAGCTCAGAATATTGTACCAGAAATATAATACAGAAATTGCTTCTAGCATGTGAAATGTGCAATTATAATAAGTAAATATTTAACTCATACTGTGCTCTTGGGATCACAATGTCAATAAGACGACTTTAAAAAATTAATTGTTTCATCAGCCGGAAGCACCTGCGAAGGGTTCGTAGCCAAGGTGGCCTGCCAGGCACCCCAGCCTAGAGGGCTGGCTTTGTGAGGAGGCTGAGGATTATACTTACGAGAAATGAAGGCTGGGATCCGTTTTATGATCAAAATATTGAACGTCAAATTAATAAGCATCCAGTTAGGACAGTAATGAATGGCAGTGACATTCAGCTGATGGGAATGTCAGAAGAAAATCGTAACGTAATGCATGTGCATGGAGTTGCCTGCTTGCACACACACGTGCACGCATGCTCACACACGTACACGGGCTTCCTTGCAGGCTGGTGTGAATCTCCTCAAGCAGCGCGCAGGGGCTCTCGCCTTCAGAGCTTTATTTTAGGGATATAAGAAAAGGGCTGTCACTGCACTTAAGCAGCCACAAAAGGCATAACTGTTGCCTGGCTGTTGCTCTGAGAAGAAAAAAAAAGATGTCTGTGTGACTTCCCCCTTAATATTCCTTCAAGGGCTTGGGACAATCTAGACCTGAGGAAGCCCCTCATCCAGAATTAAAATAAGAATAGAATTTCTCTTCCTTCAGAGCCTTCTGCCTTTCACACCGAGTTGGA
>NW_010545781.1:1797-8582 GCF_000687285.1 Phaethon lepturus
TCAGCAGGAGACAGATGTATGAACTCTCATTTTCTATGGAAGATTTCTTATGGAGCCAGCATTACCAAGCAATGATTAGATAAGATGACACCATGGGAAATGCAAGATGGAAAAAAAGCCAGAACGGGTATGCTGCAGAGCTGAAACGTTATCAGCCCTTAGTGAAGGGGCCTTCATCTAGGACAGCCAGAAGAATTCTTTTAAAGGCACCTGCTCTCTAATGAAGCTTAATGATTTTGATTTGACAATACCTAGCAGCAGAAACGACATGAATGCTTAATAATAATTTAGTAATTTTCTGTCAGCCCTTTGGTTTGCAGCAGAATACATACACTTGCATTATCCCATTTAAGGTGGAGATATTTATATTTCTTGAAATGATATGCTTTTGTATTACCTATCTCTGCATTTATCAACAGTATTTTTTTTAAGGCAGGGTTGCAGGGATTTAGATTGACTAACACCATGGGAAATTTAAGATGAACCAGAGCCAATGTGCCGGTTAAAAGTAGAGCTGAAAATTCACCTGCTTCAGTGCCAGTGCTCTTTTATGGAAATCAGCTATCTAATCAGGAATCGGTTATCGTCCCTTTGTAAGAGTTTGTGTCTCAGGACAAATTGAGTCATTAATTGCAAACACACCAGTGAGGTCTTGGCATATGTATATGATGTATATGCATGCATGCGAAAAATGTTGAAGGAATGGGAAATACAGGTGATGTGAGACACTGCAACAATGAAGAAATATTGAATATGAAAAGCAAGAACTGAGGAATTTAATAGTAAAAGGTGATATTAAAGAAAAGGCAACTGTCCCATCCAGAAAAGAAGAAAGCATAGATAAGAATTAAATGCTAGATGTTCCATATGCTTTTAAACACATTAGTTACAGAAAACTGCCATAAGTTTACGTTCCGTTGCATTATATGAAACGCGCGGATTTTACGGGCTCTCCACGCCCAACTGCTGTTGTAACGTCAGCTCCAGCTGCAGCGTGCAGCGCTGGAATGGCGGGATCGGGACTACTGGGAAGAGATGTTTCAGATGCTGTTGAAGGGGTCTTGCCTCTTGGAATTTCAGATCCTCAGATTCTACTTATTAATTTGGATTTATTTAACTGTTTTAATGAATTGTGTTAAAGTGATGTAAGTAAAGGGATTTATGAAAATACGGGGCACAAATAATGAAACTACTGGAACTTTTCAGCGGAGCACTAGGGAAAAATGGCTGTTGTATCTTGTGCAACTCCACCAGCAACGTTGATGGTGATGTCATCTTACAAAAAACACTGAATCATGCTGTCAATTAACCCGAGTAGCAATGTTTGTATAGATGAAGTGTTGCATAAAAGAGGAATTTTAATATATCATAAAAAATTGGTAATGTGATTGCAAGAAATGTGTTAATTAGCATGACTGCCGCACATCTTTTTGAACATTCACCTTAAGAGAACTGAGGACAGCGTTAGCAACAATGTGATACAAAATAATTAGCTTGTTTTCAGGGCTTAAATAGTCATTACTTTCTTGTGAAGTCCCTAATTAAGCTAATCCTAGTTTATAATACATTAGCAACCACTCTTTATGTAGAAGCTACTTCTTAGAGGATAAAAATAACTTCAAATTTTGAAATGCTCAAAATGATATGCAAAATTGTAGAGCTCGGGACAGGAACAATACAGACTAAAAAAATTATGTAAGTACTTGATTTATTCCTTGCGGCCCGCGAGCAGTTGTTCACCTGAAGTTTGCAGATACAACTGTTTAAAGGCTCTCATGAAACAATTTCCCCCTTTCTACTTTGACAGCCTATGACAGCCTGTTACCGTGTTTTTCGTAGGAGGTTCTGTTATAGCATTACCCAATTATTTCCTAAAAAGTGTACTGGTTTCTTCCCTGACTCAGCATATAATAGATGAAGGAGTGATTCTCAGTTTGATGTTTGACTTCAGTAAAAAGAAAGGAACAGGTAACATGAAGTTGACACAGAACAAAGCACAAAGCCTGCGCTGTAGGACAAAATGGGCTCTGACCCTCATCCACGAAAAAAAAGGGAAACACTAAAAAGGTAGAAAAAGGTATATTTTGGAAGTGGGAAATTTGTATCTCACAGTTGTCATTTTTCTGTGGTGGGCAGAATTGTTGCCTTCCTCGACTCTGTGCCTTGCTTGGTAATTTACCTGTGGTCCCTTGGAGGCAATATTTGGTTACAAATGGGTCATGCAGGAATGAGTTCATGCTTATGCAGGCTAACGAAATTAGCTGAGGTGGGAAATTCAGAGGGATGTGGCAAACAAAGGATTCCCCTCCCAGCCAAAAGGAATAATTCATGGGGAAAAAAAAAATGCTGAAAATTCAGCCAGTCAATCGTGCAAAGAGATCAAAACGAAGGAGGGAAGCTTGGATCTCCCCGTCCCTTGGATTCACAACAGGCAAGGAATCACATTTCCCATTTAAAGACAGAGCTGAACTTCTCGCTTAAATAATTTGTAGAAGCTTTTGTGTCGGTTTATGCTCAAAAACTAAAAACTGGAAGAGATAACCACAGTGAGCGAGAAAGCAGCCGAGATCAGCTGGATATGCACTGAGCAACAGACCACAGGGTTTCTTACAGAGCTGTTTACCCAGGCATCTGACATGTGTGGTCGCTTTACCACATCATGTAATATTCTCTCTGTTCCCCCTACACTTCCTCTCCTGGTACAGTATCAATAATTCATGGCCTCTTCTCACATGGGCTATTTAATATGTTGTAAGAGGCAAAATATACACAGTATGTATAAGGGAAAGGGCTTTCCTGCCAAAGATGTTTAACAGACCTGTAACGCCTAGGGACACAGGTAAGGCAAAACACAAGGAGCTGTCTCACTCAGGTGTGATAGGCAATTCCCTTTCAAGCCCATATTTCATTTTTTGCATGAGAAGTGCAAAAACGACTGGTATAAACAATTTTCTGAGACGAATGCCAGTGAGTCCCTGATTCTAACCTATACAAAGTAGAGAACAAATAAAACACAGTGCAACATGGCACAGGAATAATGTGGTGTTTTGTTCAGAGAAGTGGCAACATGTATACTAGCTCCTTCCTTTTTAAAAAAAATAAATTTTAATTTGTGAGTCAAAGCTACTGACTCCCTCCCTAAACAAACCTTTGGTAACACTGTCCAAGCCAACGTGGCCAAGCCCCCGTTTTAACCCCACTGAAGGCTGGGACAGGCCTTTTAAATTCAAAAGTCCTTAATTCACATGTGTATGTGTTCATCGGCTCACACTTATTTTTTTATGAGCAGAGCACATTTAAGTTAAAAAGGATTAAGTGGAATTAAACATGGATGTCTTTTCTATGCAGCCAGTTCCCAGAAGACATCCGTTTTTTCAGCATTTCTCCCCAGGACTCCTCTAGCAGTGTTAGATTTGACTGCAAATGACAAGCTGTACACAGGAACCAGGCATTTATATCCCTATCATCACTTATTAACTGTTGTTATTGTCGCTGACAATGTAGTGATAATAATAGGGATTCTTTCAACACCTGGTTTTAAGATGTAGGAGTTTATGACACTCAAAAATATCTCAACAGCACTGACAGGTGAAGGCATGTTCAGAAGCAATTTATACCAGAAGCAGTATATAAAAGCTGTGCAACAGCTGACTGGGACCTTGAGGGATCTTCGTTAACTCTTAGCATTTGACTTAGACGTTGATAAGCAAGGTCATTTTCTTGGAATAAGGTATCATTGTTGCCTTCTGTAAATCACACTCCTGTGTCAATGTGTTGCAGTTTATATAGGAAAATGACTAATAGGGAATAATAACGTTGCAGTAAACAGTATGAGGAGAGCTGTGATTGAGTCAAAAGAACAGGAAAACTGGCTATTGCCACTTTCTTGACTAATTAAAGGCATGAAGTGAATGTACTGAGATGCTGATTTCCTTCAACTTTGTAAGATTTGAGATTCTTCTAGGAGAGGGTTGGCTACTGAAAAGCTCGGGCCTGGAGAATGCAAAATGCCTTCAACTTCCAAGATTGTTGTTTTATGGATAATAGGACGTGAGCCTTTCAGGCACTACCTCATCCACAGTACAAAGAACTGGATCCCATCTCCTCATCTGGAGGTTCTTCCAGTGTGTAGTGGCCATGTCCAAACACTGGCCCACCATAGTCACCTACAGTCAGTGCACAGAGGATCCCTCAGCACATGCAGGTCACTTTTCAATGGGAAGAGATTTCTGTGAGGACCTGAAAGTTATTGATGTAGGCTAAAGTCATCCTAATCCTTGTGGTAAATCTATATCCGTAGAACTTCAGAAGAAGGATTTAAAAAAAACAACTCCATAGCCTGATGGAAGACCATCTCCACTTCAGTTGCTCCCAGAGGGTTGGAAAGACAGTGTAGACCTGAGCGGCCCTAAGTTGTGCCAGTGCCCTGCTGGGTTTGGAGGCACTTCAGCAAGCCACGGTACGCCAAGATGTGGCCAAAGGAGCAAGCGTGTTGGGGTCGTTTGCAGGTGTTGAGGTCGTTTGCAGGTGTTGAGGTCTCCCTTGTGAAGACTGGCGGAACCAGCCTGTGAGTTACTGGTACCCAAGGCGCTGGCGATCCATCACCGGTACGAAACTGGCCTCCAAGGCCACGCAGCGTTGCAGCAGACAGCTCCCCTGCGGCTCTGCTTCACCAAGCCTTGGGCACCTGGAAGGATGGCAGTTTCACTGCTCCACTTAGTGCTGGGTGCTGCATTATGGTCTTGCTAAGAAAAATTTTCCTGCTGTCCAAGGAAATAAATCTTTACACATTCTCCAGACATAAACTAATGATTCAGAGTGATCAAAATAGAATTACTTAACTAATGTGTTATCTGAGGTTGGAAGAGGCACGTTTCAGTTGCAGTACGACAATCCAGACAAAGGCAGAGGGAGTATTATTAGCTAGGCACTGTCTCACAGGATTAGAGGTATGAGATATAATATATATAAGGACCCAAGGGTGAGATTATCTCAGGATAATACACCCTTTAGGTTTTTAAATTGCAGCCAAAGCAATCAAACCTGTTACCATAGCATTCATTTTAATGCACAGATAAATTTGTAGCTCTTGTTTATATAGCTTATCCTCTGGAGGCACTAATATGATTCCCTTTAAAACTCAAGTTAATAAGAAAATAATGGAGCATTGTAGATATAAGCAAATTTTTTTTTCACTGTCACTGTCATCATCTTTCATACAGCCAGAGGGCTCTTTGAAAGTATAAGTTGGATTTATTTTATGTACCACAAAACCTTTAAAAATCTTTCCTTACGCCAAGCTTTCTGATTCTAGCCTAAAGCAAAAAATACTTACTGTCTAAACATATTTATAAATCAGTATATCATCCATAAATCTTACCTTATCCCTAATAGGAAATTTAAAATTGTAACTCTTAAAACTTCACCTTGGTGACATACATTCTTATTTTATTGGCTCTTCTGGACAGAAATCGCTGATGAGATGCTGTATGTGGCCAGGGAATAGGGATTGCGTATCAGTTGCTGAGTGTAGTGAGCTGTGTAATGAAGCCATGTTTGTTTACTTTCCTTTGTATACAGCACTGCAGTAAATCTCTGGACATTTTCAAGTTTGTTGGAAATTTCTTTTTACTCGATCAGTTCTCCTAATCCTTTTGGACCAGCTGAGGAACTCTGTTCTCATGGAATGTCCTCCAGTGCAAGGACGAGACATTGCCAACGTTGACACCAGCAAGTCTGATACAAGCTGGTACCACATATCAGTAACTCATTTTGTCTGGAAAGGGTTGGCAATATATACGTAATTTACATTATTTAAGATTTATTATTCATACATATAAACAAACACATGTGTGGGTTGGGTCTTCAGGCATTCCAAATTTTGTAAGAGTTAATAAAAGTAATGTAATTTACTGGGACTGAAATATTGCCCCTGGTATCACTTGAAGACTGTGGGAGTTTTGATTTGGGCAGGAACAGCTTCAAGGCTTCTGTCGGCTGTGCCTACCGGTGAGGACACCTCCTTTGCAAGAATCATATTTTTATTCTGTAGGTTTTTGTGCACTTCTCTGCTGCCTTTGGTTTCCTTTACTCTTATCTGAATTTTAGACTGCTCCTGTTAACCTTTGCCTCTTGACGAGTCTGGCCGTACGCCGAATTATACCCACTCTTCCCTGCAGCTCTGTTGTTCCTGTCATTGGGGATCCTTTGTAGTTGGTCTGTCTGGAGAGTCAGAGTCCATTTCTCTACTGGAAAATGACCAAGTTAAATTTTCATCTCCCTGGGGCACCAGATGCTGGTGAGCCAGCCAGGCTTTTCCAGAGGTTGGTGCATGAAGAAGAGTGTCAGACATTTTGCTTCTGCCTTCTAGACACGCAGGTTGGGGTGCTGAGACTGTCACCAGCCACGTGCCGGGGCTTTTGAAGCCTTGTCTTGCCACTGCCCCATATCAAGACTTGCAAGCTTGCTGTTAAAATGGAAGTGTAATTATTGGCTTCAATAAGAAAAATGCTGCGTTGGGAAGTCACTAATGAAGTCAGTCTAAAACGAGTGAATTGGAGAAAGTATTGCATTGTTAGAACCACTAAGAAATGTTATCCAAGTTCTCAGCAATGGCAGGAGAAGGAAGACTGCAAAGCTTCGGTTGTGTCTTACGATTTTTGTATTGGCATAGAAACACAATGTGACGAGGCTAACTAAGATTTAGATAATTGAGGAAATTAGATTGATCATATTAAAAGACCAGCACTCGGGATTTAATAAAAAATTATTAAATAATTTTATTT
>NW_010545782.1:0-208 GCF_000687285.1 Phaethon lepturus
GCAGCCTTCCAGTACGTGAAGGAGGCCTACAGAAAAGATGGGGAGGGACTATTTATCAAGGAGTGTAGTGATTGGATGAGGGGTAACAATTTTAAATTGAAAGAGGGTAGATTTAGATTAGATATTAGGAAGAAATTCTTTACTGTGAGGGTGGTGAGACAGTGGAACAGGTTGTCCAGAGAAGCTGTGGATGCCCCCTCACTGGAAG
>NW_010545782.1:292-3122 GCF_000687285.1 Phaethon lepturus
TCAACCTGATCTAGTGGAAGGTGTCCCTGCCCATGGCAAGGGGGTTGGAACTAGATGATCTTTAAGGTCCCTTCCAACCCAAACCATTCTACAATTCTATACTGGAGCAGGGGAAAAGTTCAAGGATAAAAGAGCAGGAGTGGCAGAGCGGAACTGTTATATACTGACCGCAATCCCCCATTCCCTATCCCCACCTGTGCCACTAGAGGCAGGTGCTGCAGGTGAATTATTAAGAGAAGTCATCCTTGTGGGGTTCACTAAAAGGCTTTCATTAATGATCACATTTTAATTAATTGATAATTGAATGAGAATTAAATGGTAATAAAATGATGATTGAGCAGTAACTGAGTAGTAATTAAACAGTGATTTGACAATGGTTTGACAATGATTTAAATGACAATTTATATGGTGATTAGATGGCAGTCAAACACTCTACTGCTTACTACACTTCTAATAATTAAGCTATAGCTGGATATATAAATGTCACTAGCATATAATATACTTTTAGGCCTAATGTAAAATGTCACTTAACTCCTTATAGATATCAGATGCTGAGTAAGGGGTCTCAACCTTAAGGAGTAACCTTGAGAGGCGTCCCTTCTCAAGGGGGAGATCACTGCCATGTAGCCTGCTGCCATACAGGAGAGCTCAATGGGCTCAGGGGGGCTACAGATAATTATAGCATAAAGTGATTGACTCATAGTCAACCCCCCCCCCCTTGCTGGTAGGAGTGCAGCTATAGCAGTTTTAGTTTTGTCTAGTCCCAGCTCAGACTTGTACTGTTAGCTTCTTATAAGACATGGCCTAGATTCCTTAGTTCCTGAAAAATATGGCCTAGCATAATTTTCAAGGTTTGCACAGAAAGGCTGATTTCAGTCAGGCCTACTTGTCGGTGATGCCTGAACCAAAGTACTGTTCACTCGGTCAGAGTGGGTGCATTCATCACAGCAGGGGAGGGGAGGAGGTAGAGTCATCCAGAATGAAGGAGGAAGCTCCCCAGAGGGGCTGGGGGGGAAGGTTTTTTAGTTTTTGTCTTTTCCCCAAGTCGAGTCTGGTTTTCCCTTGACCATATTTGGTAAGTGATCACCCTGTCTTTATCTTGACCCACAAGCATTTCATCTTATTTTCTCCTCCTGTCCTGTTGAGGAGGGGGAAACCTGCTTCTGCGTGAGCTCCTCTTGATAGGCTGCAGTTCTTGCCATGAGCCTTCTCCAGCATGGGTATTATCCACCTGCTCCAGCAGGTCCTCCATGGGCTGCGGTGTGGATATTTGGCTGATGTAGTCCTTTCTCTTGCTCTGTTTTTGTCTTTTTTCCTTCCCTCTTTTTCTTTTTCTTCCATTCCCCTCCCTTATCTTTTTGTCTCTTGTTTCTCCATTTTTCTCTCTCCTTTTTCTCCTGTTTCTCTCTCCTTCCTTCCTTCCTCCCTCCCTCCCTCCCTCCCATCCTCCCTCCCTCTTTCCTCATTCTGATTTTATGTCTTATTTTCCGCCTTTTCCCTCTCTCCTCTTTTTTCTTACTCTTTATTGTATTTCTCTCTCTCTCTTTTTCGCTTTCACTTTTCTGTCTCTCTGTTCTCTCTTATATTGTGCTTTTCTCTCTTTCTTTCTCTCTGACTTTCCTGTATCTTCTATCTTTCTCCATTCTGTCAGTCTTGCATCTTGTTTTTGATCCTGTTTTCAAATTAATTTTATACTACTTGTTCGTACTTTCAGTCAATTAAATGCTAAGCTTTAGATTTTCCCTTTTTTTTCTTAAAATGATTTACTTAGGTCTTTCTGCTTATTTTTAGATAGTTTTCTGTGTCCTTGAATGATGTTGAAATGTATGTCGTGATTTATTTTTTATTTATTCAACCAAATTTTTTTCCTGTTGAAAATAATAAACAAGAAATTGCCTGCATGAACCTATTTTTCATTGACATTTAGTAAAAAGGCCATTGCTTCCATTTGGGACAATCTTAAAAGATCTTTATCTTAATTCATGCCTTTTGTTGTTCTCACTCATAATTCTGGCATGGAATCTTTTTACTCAAGACAACTGCATGAAAAGCTGTAGGTAATGTGCTGTTTCTTATTTCCTGTTTGACATCTTATTTCAACCCCACACTAATGATGGCTACCTTGAGAATAGTTGTGATGTTACAGGTGCAGCAGTAAATCTGGATCAGGCTTGTTCTTACTGTGCAGAGTGCAATACAAGAACCTTGCAATTGAAGATAAACAGCACATGGGATTTCTGGGCCAGGACTCTTAAATAGGTCTTTATATAGTCTTGAAGTGTGAGTAGTAGCATGTTGCTCCAGCTGGGCCTCTCTCAGGCCCCATCTTTTACTCCTTGCAAACAAAATGCACCTCACAGCAGACAGCCAACAGATGCAGCAGTTTGCACAGTAGTCTCTGGGTTCTGCTTTGGGAGCTTCTGGATCTTCTGGGGACAAGGTCCAAGGTCATTGGGGAATGCCTGGAAACCCTTTGAGAGACTTGAGGGTACCTACTTGTCGTGAATGAGTGGTTTAGGCTGCTTAAAGAATCACCACCAAAGATATTAAAAAAAAGAAGATTTTAATATGAATTTATAAAAGGTGTGACAACAGAATTCAATGGCAAGGTTCACTCTATCACTTATTCAACATGGAAAAAGCATACAAAGGGAAATCAAATTAGAATTGGGTTAGAACGATTTACACATGGATCAGGGGAAACGATTTACACGGAAATTGAGTCAGAATCGGGTTGGTGTGATTTATATAGGGATTAGGGGAAGAAGATGAGGGAGACCTTACCATTGAGTTGAGAGGTTCAGAGTGGACCCCCTTGCTTTCTAAACTC
>NW_010545782.1:3482-4314 GCF_000687285.1 Phaethon lepturus
AGCTGAAAGAGCTTCACTTTAGGACCCTTGTTTATAGGGTCACGAGATGATTGACTTTAGGCATCTGTAAATTTACATCCTGGCCACAATCATTTGCCAAGCAGTTACTGAAATTCTCGAAATTCCAGTGGTGCTGGTACTGATCCACCCGAGTCATGATTAGATAAGATATGTTCCAGGGCTATCAGGGGATGATTAGTTATTCCTGCTCTCATTCCCCACCTTGCCCAGGCAACCGAATTACTGGTATGGTCAGTGCCATTCCCCACCTTAGCTGTGCAAGAGTGCTTGGTATGGTCAAGTGATTCTTAACTGCCAAACTCATTGCACAAGGGCCACGGCTTAAGAGGAATTCCTAAGGTCATAGAACAGTCCAGGAGCAAGGCGAGGAGAGGGAATGCACCACCATGCTTCCTAACGCTATTGATGTGCCCCTTGCCTCTGTGCCTATAAACAGATCAATGTTATATTCCAACTGTAATTTGAGGAGAATTTTTATGTTAGGTTAACCTTTATAACCAGTAAAGCATATATGTTATTTCATTAAATGGGATTAAACAACATTATATACATGAGGAGGTTCTTGTAATAGTATAATGCAATTTGTTATGCACCAAATTTTTAGGTATAGAACAATGTTTGATAATAAACATAGTATAACAAGAGTCAATAGAATTATGATGGTGTGTAGCATCCGGTTCAGGGTTCCCATTGTGGTTGGAGACCATCCAAATAGAGTGTCCCACCAGTGATGTTCCCCATCTTTCTTCACTCTTTCTAGGACACGGTGTATCTCCTCTGCATCATGATGAATGGTGATTAGAGTTTTGTG